>NW_011889290.1:2487900-2490763 GCF_000151845.1 Pteropus vampyrus | reverse complement strand
AGACACTTCATAATGATAAAGGGAATCATGAATCAAGAAGATATAACACTTATTAATATCTATGCTCCCAATCAGGGAGCCCCAAAATATGTAAAGCAATTACACAGAACTAAAGAGAGAAACAGACCAAAACACTAACATAGTAGGGGATCTAAATATCCCACTGTCAGATATGGACAGATTCTCCAAACAGAAAAAAAATAAGGAAATAAGACTCTTAAATGACACATTAGAGCAACTGAACATAATTGACATTTGCAGAGCCTTCCATCCCCAAATAGTTGCTTATACATTTTTCTCTAGTACACATAGAACATTTTCAAGGATTGAAACAGAGATAGCCTCAACAAATATAAGAGGATTGAAATCACACCAACCATATTCTCTGATCATAATGATTTGAAACTAGAGATCAACTATAAAAAGAAAGCAGAAAAAAACCACAAGTAAATGGAGATTAAACAACATACTACTAAAGAATAAATGGGTCAGAGAAGAAATAAAAAGGGAGATCAAGAGATACATAGAAATTAATGATAATGATAGTACAACATATCAGAATTTTGGGGACACGGCATAAGCGGTCATAAGAGGAAAGTTCATATCATTACAGGTCTATCTCCAAAAACAAGAACAAGCCCAAATAAACAACCTAAAGCTTCATTGTAAAAAAGTAGAAAAGGAAGAACAAATGAAGCCTAAAATCAGCAGAAGGAAAGAAATCATCAAAATTAGAGCAGAAATAAATGAAACTGGAAAAAAAAAACCAGAAAAAATAAATGCAACAAAGAGCTGGTTCTTTGAGAAGTTTAATAAAATTGACAAATACCTGGCTAGACTCACTAAAGAAAAGAGTAAGGACATAAATAAACAAAATCAGAAATGAAAGAGGAGAAATTATGACAGACACTGTAGAGATACAAAAGATCATACAAAAATACTATAAAAAAATATATAACACCAAATTTAAAAACCTAGAAGAAATGGACCAGTATTTAGAAAAATACCATCTTCCTAGACTGAATCAAGAATGACCAGAAAATCTAAATAGATCGATCAGCAGTATGGAAGTTGAAACAATTATCAAAAACTTACCAAAAAGTAAAAGTCTAGGACCAGATGGCTTCACCAGTGAATTCCACCAAACATTCAAAGAAGATTTATTACCCATTCTTAAACTCTTCCAAAAAATCAAAGATAAGGCAATACTTCCCAACTAATTTTATGAGGCCAATATTACCTTGAAACCAAAACCTGGTAAAGATAACATAAAAAAGAAAACTACAGACCAATATTTCTCATAACGCAGATGTAAAAAATCCTAAATAAGATACTAGCAAACCAAATACAGCAACATATTAAAAAGATTATACACCACAATCAAGTGGGCTTATCCCGGGGGCACAGGGATGGTTCGACAAATGCAAATCAATTAATACAATACACCACATACACAAATGAAAAAATAAGAATCATATGATCATATCAATAGATGCAGAAAAAGCCTTTGACAAGATACAGCACCTATTTATGGTCAAAACACTTAACAAAATCGGTATAGAAGGAAAGTACCTTAACATAATAAAGGCCATGTAGGACAAACCCTCAGCCAACATTGTACTTGGTGGTGAAAAACCAAACACCTTCCCTCTAAGATCAGGAACAAGGCAAGGCTATCCACTATCGCACTGTTATTCAATATAACGCTGGAGGTCATAGTGAGTGCAATCAGGCAAGAGAAAGATATAAAAGGCATCCAAATAGGAAATGACGAAGTCAAACTGTCACTATTTACGAATGACATGACCCTAAAGACTCCACAAGAACACTACTAGAAACAATGAGCAAATACGGTAAAGTCTCTGGATACAAAATCAACATTCAAAAATCCATAGTGTTCCTATACTCTAATAATGAAGTGTCAGAAAAAGAAGTGGAAAAAATAATTCCTTTTGCAATTGCAACAAAAAAAATAAAATACCTAGGTATAAATCTAATAAAACATGTGAAAGACCTATATAATGAAAACTATAAGGCCCTATTAACAGAAATAGAAGATATAAAGAAATGGAAAGATATTTTGTGTTCTTGGATTGGAAGAATCAACATATAGTTAAAATGACGGTATTACCTAAAGCATTATACAGATTTAATGCATTCACCATCAAAATCCCATCGGCATTTTTTAAAGAAATAAAACAAAAAGTCATCAGATTTGTATGGAAGCATAAAAAACCCCGAATTGCTAAAGCCATCCTAAGAAAAAAGAACAAGGGTTGAGGCAGCCTTCTACCCGACTTCAAATTATACTACAAAGCAACAGTAATCAAAATGGCATTGTATTGGCAGAAGAATAGACACATGGACCAGTGGAACAGAATTGACAGTCCAGAAGTAAACCCATATTTATGTGAGCAAATAATTTTCGACAAAAACGCCAAAAGTATACAGTGGAGAAAAGAAAGCCTTTTTAATAAGTAGTACTGGGAAAACTGGAAAGCCACCTACAAAAGAATGAAATTAGACTGTTGTCTATCACCACACACTAAAATTAACTCAAAATGGATTAAGGACCTGAAGACCTAAAACAATAAAATGCATAGAAGAAAATCTAGGAACTAAACTCAAGGACCTTGGGCTTAAAGAGGATTTTTATGAAATAGACTTCAAAGGCAAGGGAAGTAAGAGCAAAAATAAATAAATGAGATTACATCAAACTAAAAAGCTTCTGCACAGCAAAAGAAACCATCAACAAGGTAAAGAGACAACCATCTGAATGGGAAAATATATTTGCAAGCAACACCTCTCATGAGGTCCTAATATCCAAAATATACAAAGAACTCATATGACTCAATAACAACAA
>NW_011889290.1:2484755-2487000 GCF_000151845.1 Pteropus vampyrus | reverse complement strand
AAATAAACTGGCATTTAAAAAAAAAAAAAACCTACCAAAAAGTAAAAGTCCAGGACTAGATGGCTTCACTAGTGAATTCTACGAAACATTCAAAGATTTAATACCTATTCTCCTCAAACTCTTCCAAAAAATCAGAGGAGGCAATACATCCTAAATCATTTTATGAGGCCAATATTATTCTTATACCAAAATTTAGTAAACACAACGAAAAAGAAAGCTACAGACCAATATCTCTCATGAACGAGATGTAAAAATCTTAAATCAGATAATAGTGAACCAATACAGCAACATATTAAAAAGATTATAAACCACGATCAAGTGGGCTTCACCCCAGGGTCACAAGGATGGTTCAACATACGCAAATCAATTAATGTAATACACCGCATGAACCAATTACAATACAAAAATCATATGATCATATCAATAGATCAGAAAAGGCCTCTGACAAAATATAGCATCCATTTATGATCAAAACACTTAACGAAATTGGTATAGAAGGAAAGTACCTTAACATAATAAAGGCCATGTAGGACAAACCCTCAGCCAACATTATACTTAATGGTGAAAAACTAAAAACCTTTCCTCTAAGATCAGGAATAAGACAAGGCTGTCCACTATCACCACTGTTATTCAATATACATTGGAGGTCCTAGCGAGTGCTGTTGGGCAAGGGAAAGATATAAAAGCCATCCAAATAGAAAATGAAGAAGTCAAACTGTCACTGTATGCAGATGACATGATTCTCTATATAGAAAACCCTAAAGACTCCACAAGAACACTACTAGAAACAATGAGCAAATATAGTAAAGTCTCTGGATACAAATTCAATGTTCAGAAACTCATAGTGCTCCTATACTCTAACAATGAATTGTCAGCAAAAGAAGTGGAAAAAATAATTCCTTTTGAAATTGCAACAAAAAGAATAAAATATCTAGGAATAAATCTAACGAACATGTGAAGGATCTATTTAATGAAAACTATAAGACCCTATTAAAAGAAATTGAAGAAGATACAAAGAAATGGAAAGATATTCTATGTTCATGGATTGGAAGAATCAACATAGTTAAAATGACCTTATTACCTAAAGCATTATACAGATTTAATGCAATCCTCATCAGAATCCCACTGACATTTTTTAAAGAAATGGAACAAAAAATCATTAGATTTGTATGGAAGCACAAAACACCCCAAATCACCAAAACCATCCTAATTAAAAAGAACAAGGGTGGAGGCATCCTTCTGCCCAACTTCAAATTATACTACAAAGTGACTATAATTCAAAAGGCATATTATTGGCAGAAAAACAAACACACAGAACAGTGGAACAGAATCGAGAATCCAGAAGTAAAACCCCGTTTATATGGGCAAATAAATTTTGATTAAAAAAAAAAAAGCCAAAACATGGTGGAGCAAAGAAATCCTCTTCAATAAACGGTGCTGGGAAAACTGGAAAGTCACATGCAAAAGAATGAAACTAGACTGTTGTCAATCACCACACAACAAATTAACTCAAAATGGATTAAGGACCTGAATATAAGACCTTAAACAACAAAAATTGCATAGAAGAAACATAAGAACTAAACTTATGACTTTGGACTTAAAGAAGATTTTATGAATTTGATCTTGAAGGCAAGGGAAGTAAAAGTAAAAATAAATGAATGGGACTACATCAAACTAAAAAGTTTCTGCACAGCAAAAGAAACCATCAACAAGGTAAAGAGACAGCCATCCAAAAGGGAAAATATATTTGCAAGCAACACCTCTGATGAGATCCTAGTATCCAAAATTTACAAAGAACTCGTACAACTAATGACAAATATAAAACAATCCAATTAAAAAAATGGGTGGAGAACTTGAACAGATACTTCTCCCAAGAAGACATACAAATGGCCAATAAACATATGAAAAGATGCTCAACATTGCTAGCTATTAGGGAAATGCAAATCAAAACCACAATGAATACCATCTCACACCTATTAGAATAGCTGTTATCAACAGGACAAGTAATAACAAGTGTAGAGAATGTAGAGAAAAATAAACCCTCATACACTGCTTGTGGGACTGCAAATTGGTACAACCACTATGGAAAACAGTATGGTGGTTCCTTGGAAAACTAAGAATTGATCTACCATATGATCCAGCAATTCTTCTACTGGGTACTTACCCCAAAGACTTGAAGACATATATCCGAAAAGACATTTGCACACCGATGTTCATAGCAGCATTATTTACAGTGGCCAGGACA
>NW_011889290.1:2441955-2484705 GCF_000151845.1 Pteropus vampyrus | reverse complement strand
AAACTCATAGTGCTCCTATACTCTAACAATGAATTGTCAGCAAAAGAAGTGGAAAAAATAATTCCTTTTGAAATTGCAACAAAAAGAATAAAATATCTAGGAATAAATCTAACGAACATGTGAAGGATCTATTTAATGAAAACTATAAGACCCTATTAAAAGAAATTGAAGAAGATACAAAGAAATGGAAAGATATTCTATGTTCATGGATTGGAAGAATCAACATAGTTAAAATGACCTTATTACCTAAAGCATTATACAGATTTAATGCAATCCTCATCAGAATCCCACTGACATTTTTTAAAGAAATGGAACAAAAAATCATTAGATTTGTATGGAAGCACAAAACACCCCAAATCACCAAAACCATCCTAATTAAAAAGAACAAGGGTGGAGGCATCCTTCTGCCCAACTTCAAATTATACTACAAAGTGACTATAATTCAAAAGGCATATTATTGGCAGAAAAACAAACACACAGAACAGTGGAACAGAATCGAGAATCCAGAAGTAAAACCCCGTTTATATGGGCAAATAAATTTTGATTAAAAAAAAAAAAGCCAAAACATGGTGGAGCAAAGAAATCCTCTTCAATAAACGGTGCTGGGAAAACTGGAAAGTCACATGCAAAAGAATGAAACTAGACTGTTGTCAATCACCACACAACAAATTAACTCAAAATGGATTAAGGACCTGAATATAAGACCTTAAACAACAAAAATTGCATAGAAGAAACATAAGAACTAAACTTATGACTTTGGACTTAAAGAAGATTTTATGAATTTGATCTTGAAGGCAAGGGAAGTAAAAGTAAAAATAAATGAATGGGACTACATCAAACTAAAAAGTTTCTGCACAGCAAAAGAAACCATCAACAAGGTAAAGAGACAGCCATCCAAAAGGGAAAATATATTTGCAAGCAACACCTCTGATGAGATCCTAGTATCCAAAATTTACAAAGAACTCGTACAACTAATGACAAATATAAAACAATCCAATTAAAAAAATGGGTGGAGAACTTGAACAGATACTTCTCCCAAGAAGACATACAAATGGCCAATAAACATATGAAAAGATGCTCAACATTGCTAGCTATTAGGGAAATGCAAATCAAAACCACAATGAATACCATCTCACACCTATTAGAATAGCTGTTATCAACAGGACAAGTAATAACAAGTGTAGAGAATGTAGAGAAAAATAAACCCTCATACACTGCTTGTGGGACTGCAAATTGGTACAACCACTATGGAAAACAGTATGGTGGTTCCTTGGAAAACTAAGAATTGATCTACCATATGATCCAGCAATTCTTCTACTGGGTACTTACCCCAAAGACTTGAAGACATATATCCGAAAAGACATTTGCACACCGATGTTCATAGCAGCATTATTTACAGTGGCCAGGACAGGGAAACAACTGAAGTGTTCTACAATAGATGATTGGATAAAGAAGATACAGTACATATATACAATGGAATAATATTCAGCCATAAGAAGAGATGAAATACTGTCATTTGTGACAACATGGATGGACTTTGAGATAATCATGCTAAGCAAAATAAGCCAGAGAGAAAAACTTGAAAACCACATGATATCACTTATATGCGAGATATAAACCTAAAAAAGCAACAAACGAACTGGACAGACAAACAGAGACTCGTAGATATGGACAATAGACTAGTGGTTACCAGAGGATGGGGGAGAAGGGGAATTAAGAAGGGGTAAAAGGAGTCAAATGTGTGGTGACAGAAAGAAACCTAACTATGGGCGGTGAACAAACAATGCCATATATGTTCATGTATATGCATATGTATATGCATATGCCTTACTGTTGAATTGTACACTTGAAACTTATTGGGTTTCATTAACCAATGTCACAATAATAATAATAACAATAAATAAAAAAATAAAACATTTTCTGGCACTCTGGCAGAGCCAGACATATCCTCTAGATAAGTGATCCTGAGTCCTAGACTGAGAGGTTTATGCCATATCAAATTGGAGTTCAAATCTTCATACTAGAGGAAGCAAGGTAACAACAGGGTTTGTCATATTGGCATTCAGCTTAGAGGAAATATCAGCTCCTATCCTAGCATGATCAAGAGCTTAGATCCAGACCTTTCACTTGACCAGCATTGATATCATAAACTTTGGACTGTAGCTATTTTCCATGTAGCCTGAAAGAGAAGCTCCTTTTCTGGAGGCCAGGCATCTGAAGATCAATCTTGGACAGATTAACCCCTACTTCTCAATTAGTAAATAGAATCCAGAAAAATATTTAAATACTAACATAGTACAGCCAAGTGGGCTTATCTCAAGAATTCAGGGATGGTTCAATGTTAGAAAATCTATTATTATTTATCATATAAAAATGTTAAAAGAATTATATAATGTTCATAGATACTAAGAAAAAAAGTTGGTAAAATCTAACATTTAAAATCCATTCTTATATTTAAAAATAATAAGAGGAATCCAGAAAACTTGGTGGAAGATTGCAGACTAAGTACAAGCAAGGCTCGCTTCCCCCTAGGTCTGCATTGAAATTACAAGCGAATTATAAAATAATCAACGTGGAGAATCACCTGAAGTCCAGCTGATTATAACACGTGCATCTGATAATATAAAGAAGGAGCCACATTGAAGCCAGTAAGAGGGGCAAAGTCTTTAATCAAGCTGGAACTGCACCCGTGGATGGTGGAGGATGACTAGGAGGGAGAGCTAAACTGCAGGGGCTCCCCTGAAGGAGAGGGTATTCCTGGCCTCATCTGGGGGTTCCCCAGACCCAGGTCCCAGACCAGGGAAGAGGAGATTCCAATAACTCTTTCTGAAAAAAAAAAAAACCAGAAGGGATTCCAGCCATCTGGATGAAACAGAAGGAGATTGAAACCTTAGACGCCGTTTGAAGGACCTCCATACTGGCTTTTTGACCTGTGGACACTCACCTGGGATACTGGAGATGGGTCAGAGGCTCTCATGAGATTCATACAGAGAAAGTCTGCATTACCTGGCACCAGAACGAGGGCTGAAAGGGCAGCCACCATCGCACCTTAGTCCAGCCCCGCTACCAGGCAATCTACCAGACAGTGCCAGCTTGACTGTGCAGACCTCTCCCACAGAGACATTAGGAAGCGCTGGCCAGAGGGAATCAGCCGGCCCCACCCAACCTGCAGATTGCCTGGGACTTTTGTTGCTGGATGGCTGACAAGTCATGCACAGATGCTGGGCCAAGCATTCCCAGCAGGCGGACAGAGCTATGAGCCACATGTCCATTTCCAGCGGGCGGCCAGCACTGTGAACCGCATTTCCGAGATAAGGTCAGGCAGATCACTGCTGCCAACATGTACTTGGGGGGATCTCGGGGATCTGTGGCCTATCCCAGACAGCAGCTGGTCTTCCAGTGATCTGAGACTTCTGTAGGAACATGTGAACGGTTACCAAAGTTGCAGCAAGACCAAGGCTATATTGATCTGACCGCCATTGTCTCTCTGAGACCCCACTCCACCCTACCCTCAAATTGTCCCAAGAGGCCCATTGACAGTGAACTGACACAGCCCTACCCCTTCCCTCCCCAGATCTCCCAATTCACACAGGCAACAAACTTTGGCTAGGACAGGGCGGGCCCTGTATGGAAATCAGCCACAGGCAGACCTCTGCTTCATGCAAGAGTTGCAATATTGTGTTCAGGGAGTGCAGGGGTTTGTGGGACCACTCCAGATGGCAGCTGGTCTCACTGTGATCTGTGACTACAGCGGGAGTGCCCAGGCACAGAAGTTGCAAGCAAAACCGAGGCCGTATTGGCCTGATGGCCCTTGTCACCCTGAGATCCCACTTCACCCAAGCCACAAAGTGCCTGCAGCCCATTGACAGGCAGCCCCCCATCCCTGTTTGACTCTGGGGTTGTGCAGTCAGTGCAGGCAACAGACCTTGACTAGCACAGTGAGCGTATTTTGAGGAAAACAGTTGTGGACAGACCACTGCTGCCTATATGACCTGCAATATCTCTTGAAGGGCCTGAAGGCCCTTGACTCCCTGAGCTCCTGCACCATCCAATACACAAAGTGCCCACTGCACGTTATAGGCAGTTGTCCCATGCCCTGGGGTAGCACATTTGGGCCCAGGGTGGGCAGTGGTTGGCCTTGCTATGAGTGGAAACTTGTACAGGGAGCCACAGAGACAGCATTGGCATGTAAACTGACACTGCAGTGGCAGGGGGAAATTTACTCAATATAGCCAGAGACTCCTGGGGTCCCTGCACCACCCAATATGCATATCACCCAGAGGCTCGTCCAGTTTCAGAGACTTACAGGCAACTGACAGGCAATGTCAGGCCTTGAGGAGCACTGGTCCGTCTGCTAAACTGCCATAAGTCAGGGATGGGGAATAACCAACTGCTGCCTACAGCACTGTCTCTTCCACTTACTTATAGATCCAGCATAGGTAACAATCATCTGCAGATCACTTTGTAGTTCCCTCCAAGTAGCCCCGAGCAATCAAAAGCAGTGGCTGACTTGGCCTATAGGGGAGCCCCTTTCAAGGGGCCACAAAACCAAAACATCTGGAAGCTGGCACCACACCACAACAGAGCAACTCCTGACTAGCCCCATTAGTGGTACACACAAAGGGTGGTTGCAACAAGAACAAAAGCCTGCTAGGGCAAATCTCACTAAGTGGGGTCAGCCCCAACACAGCAACTTTTATCCTATGGGTGCAGCCAATTTCCACAATTAGTCAGCCTGAACATTAATCCCATCCACTGATCTACTAACAACAATAAAGGCTTGGTGAGAACAGATCACACATAACCCACACAAAGATCATGTCTAGAGCCCCCAGCATAAGGGATCAGGGATAGTGTGCCACTGGGCCACAGAGGACACCTTCCACATTAGGCCATCTGGCCAAGGCTGAGAGATAAAACAAATATTCCTGACACATAGAAATGAACACAGAGAGGCTAATAAAATGAGAAAACAAAGAAACATGCCACAAATGAAACAACAGGAGAAAACTCCAGAAAATAAGCTAAATAAAATGGAAACAAACTCTCTACCAGAGACAGAGTTAAAAATAATGTTTATAAGGATGCTCAATAAACTTATGGGGAGAATGGATGAGCACAATGAGAACCTCAACAGAAAGATAGTGTGAAGAGCGGTTTGTAGTTGTAGAGAGTGGTTTGTAAGCTGACAATGTCTTTGCAAACTGCGAAGGCAACCAAGGGTCACTTCACCTCCACAAATTCCTCCTGAGAACAAGATAGTACAAATATAGCCACAGGTAGATAGATAAGCTGAAGGCCATAAGAAAATGTGGTCTTGGAGAAAGTAGAAGAAACAATGTTGCTATGAAACTACATAAGCCAGAAATTGTATGTTCCTGTATAAAAGCAGCTTGCAAAAAATAAACTGGGCCATTGTCCATCATCAGTGGGCAGCGGACCTCCTGATCTCCGCTTTCTGTCTTCTTTCTTTTCTCATTTCCCACCGTTCCCACTCAGGTTTATCTTCCAGGGCCGCACTGGACATGGCAGGATTTACCACTTGCTGGACATGGCAGATAGTAAGCATAAAAAATGACATAGAAACCATAAAAAAGAACCAGACAGAAATGAAGAATACAATAACTTAAATGAAGAATACACTAGAAAGATTCAACAGTAGATTGGATGAAGCAAAAGATTGAATCAGTGAATTGGAAGACAAGGTAGCAGGATACACTTAATCAGAACAACAAAAAGAAAAAAGAATTTAAAAAATAAGGATAGTTTAAGAGACTTCTTGGACAACCATGAAGTGTAACAATATCTGGAGTACCCAAAGGAGAAAAGAGAGCAAGGGACTGAAAATCTATTTGAAGAAATAATGACAGAAACTTCCCTAACCTAGCAAAGGAATTAGAGATACAAGTTCAGGAAGCACAAAGAGTGCCAGACAGAGGAATTTAAACAGACCTACATCAAGACACATCATAATTAAAATGGCAAAGGTCAAAGACAAAGAGAGAATCTTAAAATCAGAAAGAGAAAGGCAGCTAGTTACTTACAAGGGTACCTCCATAAGAATGTCTGCTGATTTTTCAATGGAAGCTTTGCAGGCCAGAAGGGACTGGCATGAAATATTCAAAGTTATGATAAACAAGAATCTATAATCACAAATACTCTACCCAGCAAGGCTTTGGATTAAAATGGAAAGTGAGATAAAATGCTTCCCAGACAGGGAAAAGCTTAAGAAATTCATCACCAACAAGTCAGTACTGCAAGAAATGTTTCTGTAAAAAGAGAAGGGGTAAAAAGAAAATAGAAAAAACAAATACGAATAATAAAATGTCAGTGACTATGTACCTAGCAGTAATCACTTTAAATGTAAACGGATTAAATACTCCAATTGAAAGACATAGGGTAGCCAAATGGATAAGAAAGCAATATCCATGCATATGTTGTCTACAAAAGACACACTTCAGATCAAATCACAGACTGAAAGTAAAGGAATGGAAAAAGATGTTTCAAAGAAACAGAAATGAAAAAAAAAAAAAAGCCAGAGTAGCGATACTTACATCAGATAAAATAGGCTTTAAAACAAAGGTTATAATAAGAGGCAAAGAAGGGCATTAATAATCATACAGGCGTTGATAAATCAAGAGGAAATAACCCTAGTAAACATTTATGCATCCAACATAGGAGCACCTACATACATAAAGCAATTATTGACTAACATGAAATAAGAGATCAACAGTAATATACACACAGTAGGAGACTTTAACACCACATTGACACCAATGGACAGATCTTCCAGGAAAAGAATCAACACGGAAACAATGGACCTAAAAGACACACTAGCCCAGATGGATTTAATAGATATTTTCAGAGCATTTTACCACAAAGCAGCAAAATATACATTCTTCTAAAGTGCACATGGAACGTTTTCTAGGATAGACCACATGTTAGGACACAAAACAAGTCTCAATAAATTTTGGAAGATTGAAATCATATCAACCGTCTTCTCCGATCACTGGTATAAAACCAGAAATTAACTACAAAAAAAACCCTGGAAAACTCACAAACACGTGAAGGCTAAATAACATACTACTAAACAATGAATGGGTTACCAATGAGATCAAGGAAGAAATCAAAAGATACCTAGAGACAAATGAAAATAAAAATACAACGACTCAAAAATCAATGGGACACAGAGAAAGCAGTCCTAAGAGGGAAATTCATAGCAATACAGGCCTACCTCAAGAAACGAGAAAAAGCTCAAATAAACAATCTAACCTTACACTTAGAAGACCTAGTAAAAGAACAGCAAACAAAGCCCAAAGTGAATAGAAGGAAGGAAATAATAAAGATCAGAGTGGAAATAAATGAAATATAGTCTAGAAAAACAATGCAAAAGATTAATGAAACCAAGGGCTGGTTCTTTGAAAGGAGAAACAAAATTGACAGAACCTTAACCAGACTCATCAAGGAAAAAAAAAAAAGAGGACTCAAATAAATAAAATAAAAAATGAAAGAGGAGAAATAACTACAAACACCACAGAAATACAACGGATCATAAGAAAACACTATGAGCAATTATATGCCAACAAATTGGACAAGCTGGAAGAAATGGACACATTCCTAGAAACATACAATCTCCGAAGACTGGGTCAAGAAGAAACAGAAAATCTGAACCTACCAATTACCACCAATGAAATAGAATCAGTTACCAAAAACCTCCCAAAAAGTCCTGGACCAGAAGTCATAGACGAATTTTACCAAACATTCAAAGAAGAATTAACATCTATTCTTTTAAAACTATTCCAAAAAATTCAAGAAGAGGAAAAGCTCCCCAACTCTTTTTATGAGGGCACCATTACCTTGATTCCAAAACCAGACAGAGACATTACAAAAAAAGAAAACTATAGGCCGATATTTCTTTTGAACATTGATGCAAAAATCCTCAACAGCATATTAGCAAACTGAATTCAGCAATACATTAAAATATCATACACCATAATCAGGTTGGATTTATTCTTGGGATGCAAGTTTGATACAATATCCACAAATCAATTAATGTGATACATCACATAAACAAATTGAAAGATAAAAACCATATGATCATATCAATAGATGTAGAAAAGCATTCGACAAAATCTAGCATCCATTTATGATAAAAAAAAAAAAACTCTCAGCAAAGTGGGAATAGAGGGAACATACCTCAACATAATAAAGGCCATGATATGAAAAACCTATAGCTAACATCATATTCAGCAGGGAAAGGTTAAAAGCATTTTCCTTAAAGTTAGGAACAAGATAAGAATGACCAGTTTCACCACTCCTCTTCAACATTGTATTTGAAGTCTTAGCCACAGCAATAAGACAAGAAAGAGAAATAAAAGGTATCCAAATTGGAAAGGAAGAAGTAAAACTCTTGTTATTTGCTGATGACATGATACTATATATAGAGAACCCTAAAGATTCCACCAAAAAACTGATAGAACTGATCAATGAATTCAGTAAAGTAGCAGTTTACAAAATAAATATTTAGAAGTCAGTGGCATTTTTATACACCAATGATCAACTTTCAGAAAGAGAAATTAAGAAAACAATCTCATTTACAATTGCATTGAAAACAATAAAATATCTGGAAATCAAATTAACCAAGGAGGTAAAAAGACCTATTCTCAGACAATTATAAGTGATTGAAAAAAGAAATTGAAGAAGATACAAATAAATGGAAGCATATACCGTGTTCATGGGTAGGAAGAATCAACATCATTAAAATGGCCATACTACCCAAAGCAATCTGTAGATTCAATGCAATCCCTATGAAAATGCCAATGGCATTTTTCAGAGAGCTAGAACAAATGATCCTAAAACTTATATGGGACCATAAAAGACCCTGAATAGCCATGGCAATCTTGAGAAAGAACAAAGTTGGAGGTATCACACTACCTGATATCAAACTTTATTACAAGGCTACAGTAATCAAAACAGCATGGTACTGGCATAAGAACAGATACATTGATCAATGGAGCAGAATAGGGAGCCTAGAAATAAATCCATGCCTATACACTCACTTAATATAAGACAAAAGAGGTACGAATAGACAATGGAGTAAAGACAGTTTTTTCAATAAATGATATTGGGAAAATTGGACAGATACATGCAACAAAAAGAAACTGGCCCACCTTCTTATACTGCATACAAGAATAGACTCAAAATGGATTAAGACTTAAATATAAGACCTGAAACCATAAAATTTCAAGAAGTAAACATAGGCAGTAAACTCCCTGATATTGCTAACAGTAATTTCTTTTTGGACATATCTCCTCAGGCAAGGAAAACAAAAGAAAAAATAAACAAATGAGACTACATCAAACTAAAAAAGTTTTTGTACAGCAAAAGAAATCATCAACAAAACAAAAAGACAACTGATCGGTTGGGAGAAGATACTCGCTAATGATACATCTGATAAGAGGTTAATATCCAAAATATATAAAGAATTTATATGACACAACAACAACAAAACAATCCAATTAAAAAACTGGTCAGAAGACCTGAACAGATACTTCTCCAAAGAGGAAATACACATAACCAATAGACATAGGAAAAAATGCTCAAAGTCACTAATCATCAGAGAAATACAAATTAAAACCACAATAAGATATCATCTCACACCTGTCAGAATTATCAATAAATCAAAAAACAAGTGTTGATGAGGATGTGGAGAAAAAGGAACCCTCATACATTGTTGGTGGGATTGCAAATTGGTACAGCCGTTATGGAAAACAGTATGGAGGTTTCTCAAAAAATTAAAAATGGATATACCTTTTGACTCAGCAACTGCACTTCTGGGCAATTATCCAAAGAAAACCAAAACAATAATTTGTAAAGATCTATGCACTCCAGTATTCATGGCAGCACAATTTACAACAGCCAAGATATGGAAGCAACCTAAATGCCCATCAACAGACAATTGGATAAAGAAGTTATGGTTCATATGTACAATGGAATATTACTCAGCCATTAAAAAAAAATGAAATCCTACCATCTGCAATGGCATGGATGGACCTAGAGGTGATTATGCTGAGTGAACTAAGTCAGACAGAGAAAAATGAATATCATATGATTTCACTTATATGCAGAATTTAAGGAACAAAAAGAACAAACTAATCCAAAACAAACTCACAAATATAGAGGACGATTTGGTGACAGACAGAGGGGAGGTGGAGTGGGGGTACTGGGAGAATAGGGTGATGAGTTAAAGAAGTACAAATTAGATAGATGATCAGGGGGTTGGGGAGCATAGCATAGGAAATGCAATTAGCATTAATATATTGGCTAGGCAAAAACCAGAGGAGAGGAGAAATTAGGGGAATCATTTTATTAACTATATAAATGTCTAACCAATGTGCTGTATACTCGAAACTAATAAAATAAAAAATAATAATAATAACTTAGGAGTTGAATATGTTGGTAAGAACATTCCTTTTAAATTCAGAAACAAATAATATATTCCCTTTATCATCACTATTATTTACAATTGTTCTACAGATACTAGACTTTTAATTAGAAAAGAAAAAGGAATTAAAAAATTAAAATTGGAAAATGGAGAGTAAAATCATTATTATTTGCAGGTGATATTGTTATTTTACTAGGAAACCTAACAGATAATCTAAAGCTATTACAAACAATAGAATTTAAAAAATAGCTGAGTAGAAAATTTCTATAAGCAAGTTATAATAATACAATGAAAGAAAAGACCCCATTTGTGAAAGTAGTAAGAAATATTAGGAATATAATAAATAAAAAATTTGTAAGACCTAAATGCTTCTAAAGGATAAAAATACTCGAACAATGAAAAAAGCATTTTTTTCATAAATTAATCTATAAATTTAACATGACTCCAATAAAAATATCAAAAGGATAGTTTGTATTAAATAAATTTTAAAAATTAATGTGAAAACAAACATAGCCAAGAATTTTATGAGAACTATCACTACTTGACTTTGAATGCATTCTATAGTTATAATATGTCACAGGACTATATAGATTAGTGAATCAGAATAGAGTATCCAAAAATAGGTCAAAATAAGTACAGGAATAAAGTGTTTGAAAAATGTAATATTTCATATCGGTGGATAAAAAAATGAATTATTTTCTAGCAAAACAACTAGACGATCATTTGTTAAAACAATAGTTAGATTACTATCTTACATGTTAGACCAAAATAATTTTTAAGCAAATTTAAGATTTAAATATGAAAAAAAATGAAACCAAATATACTAGGAAAAAAAGCAGAGGATTTAAAAAAATTATCTTAGGGTAAAAAAGTTATTCGTAAGTCTCACACAAACCCAAAGTGACATCAGCAACCAGCATGATGGCACGAGAGGACCTCCAGGTCTCTCCCCTTGAAGTTACAAGTTTAACAGCTATAGTTTAACGAAGGAGTCCCTGTTCAACACACAAACACTTCTCAGTGATCAGTGCACTGAGATATTTGAGGTGGCCATATTAGAGTAAGTAAGGGAGATTGGATGGGAGAAAGGATAAGGATGGGAGTCACAGCACAATCTGGTGCTCACTGCCACTCAAGGAACATGATAGCAGTGAAGGGTCAGGGTGCGACTCTCATTGGGCAAACTGGAGGAGCAGAGACAGCAATTGGGCCAAGTAGCTGCACACATTGAGGCTGAGCCCAGGGTGAGGGGCAGAGAAGCAATGCATAAAGAAGTAGCATTCCAAAATCCACCATTAACAGACAAAGAAATCTTCAGATGAAGGAATACTTCCCTCCCTCACCCCCCCACCCCCCACCCCCCGCTAAGTGGTCTGTTTTCATTGCAGCTAAACCCATTAGAAAGAACAGAGCTGCAGACAGCAAAGCCGCTTCCACTACCACCCGGACTCCGCCACTGTTAACCCCTCCCCTACCCAGGCATCGGAACCTGGTGAAAACAGCTGGGTCAACTCAGAGTGATTCTGTTTGTGGCTTCTGGCTACAAGAAGGCAGCAGGGAGCACACAGGCCAAGAGACACAGAGCCCACCACTTCCCACCAAAGGAATGGTGCCTTGAGACTGAGGCGACAAGGTCGTAAAGGGGACACCCACCTCCTCAAAGAACGGGGGGGCGGGGGGGGGCGGCATTTTCCACAGCCGAGGTGACATTGCCCCCACAGAGGTCCCAGAAGCCCCAGTAGTACACGTAAGAGAAAATAAAAACTTACACTTTGGCACCACCTACTGGAAAACAAAAGAAAGACCTCTACTTACCAACTTGCTAAGCAATAGAGTAAAATACTGAAAGAAGGAGGAAAAAAAAAGATTTTATTCCTGCAAATGCCCTGGCAGAGAAATAATCTAACAAGATCAATGAATAACCAAGGTAGAAAGGGAGTTCAAAATGAAAAATGAAAAATCTCCAGAAAATAAACTTAAAGACATGGACTTCATGATTTAAATGACAGATTACAGTTCTCAAAAAACTCATTGTGACACGAGAAATCTCAGGAAAGCAATGCAACAGGCTCAGAAATAAAATCAATAAACAAATGGAATACTTCACCAAAGAGATAAAAACTAAGAAGAATAACCAAACAGAAATTCTGGCGCTGAAGAACTCAATATATGAGATACAGACTGAACTAGTGAACTTAAGAAATAAAACAGATCAAATGGAGAAAACAATTAGTAATATTGAAGACAAATCTAGAAATTACTCACATGGAAGAAGATATTTAAGAGTATGAAAAAATAATGAAAGAACTCTAAAGAAATATCTGACACTATCAGAAAGAGCAATTATAAGAATAATAGGTATAACAGAAGGAGAAGATGGGCAGAAGGGAACAGAACATCTGTTCAAACAAATAATTGATGAGAATTTCTCAAACTTATGAAAAGAACAGGATCCTCGAATCCAAGTAGCTAACAGGATATCTAAGTATCTAAATGCAGAAAGACCTTCTCAAAGAAGCATTAGATTGAAACCGTCAAAGTTCAATGGCCAAAAAAAAAAAAAAGAAGAAGAAGAAGAAGAATTCTCCAGGTAGGGAGAACAAAAAGACTGCTACCTACAAAGATCACCCCAATGGATTATCATAAGATTTTTTTCAGCAGAAAACCTATAAGCTAGAAGAGAGTGAAATCAAATATTCAAACTATTAAACGAGAAATTGCTAGCCAAGATTAATATATCCGGCAAAATTATTCTTCAGGTATGAAGAGACATATAGGTTTTTCCAGAAGTTCAGAAGCTGAGAGAATTTACTATATCAAGATCTACATTAAAAGAAATACTGAAAGGTGCTAGTCTACCTTTAAAAAAAAAAAGCAGGGATACAAAACTATGAGTAAGATGACTA
The DNA here is from genome assembly GCF_000151845.1 of Pteropus vampyrus. Lineage (NCBI taxonomy): Eukaryota > Metazoa > Chordata > Mammalia > Chiroptera > Pteropodidae > Pteropus > Pteropus vampyrus. The sequence continues at coordinate 2,471,355 of NW_011889290.1, read as the reverse complement.
ACAGACAGAAGCAGGAAATTTCAACTCTTGTTCAGAATAGGGTATTAAACACTAAAATATATTGTAAAGATTAAAAGATGTAAATGCATTTTAAAAAGAAGACATTAGCTACTGCAATTTGGAAATGAATGCACAGTATAAAAAGGGATAATTTGTGACAACAAAAATATAAAAGAGGGGAGAAGAAAGTACCAAACTTGCTCAGGTGAATAGAGATAATTGTCAATCAGAAAAAAAAAAAAGACTATTGGACATATGAATTTTTTTTTTTTTGCATAAACCTAATGGTAACCACAAAACAGAAATCTGGAATGGAGACACATAACACAAAAGAGAAAATAAAGGGGAAAAAATCATAGAATACCACCAAACTAAAATAACAGAAACACAGGGAAAAGAAAACAATGGAAACACAAAGCTACCAGAAAACAAAAGATAAAATGGCTGTAGGAAATTCTCGTATTTCAATAATCACCTTAAATGTCAATGGACTGAACCCACTAATTAAAAGGCACAGAGTACTGGGATGGGTTAAAAAATAAAACCCAACTATATTCTGCCTTAAGGAGACACATCTCAGCTGTAAAAACAAACATAGACTCAAATTGAAGGGGTAGAATATGATACTGCAAGCAAATCCAGAGAAAAGTGGGTGTAGGTATACTTAGACAAAATAGATTTCAAGATAAAAAAATAACAAGAGACAAAGATGGACATTTTAAAATGATAAAAGGGACAATACATCATGAAGACATAACACTTATTAATAAACATGCACTCAACCTTGGAGCACCAAAATGAATAAAGCAACTACTAACAGAACCAAAGAGAGAAATTTATAAAAATGCAATTATAATAGAAGACCTAAATACCCAATTGACAGCAATGGATGGATCATCCAAATAGAAAACCAATAATAGAAATAATTTATAAAGTTTTTCAGCCCAAAACATAAGAACGTACATTCTTCTTTAGTGCACATGAAACATTCTCAAGGATAGACCATATGTTGGGACACAAAGCTAGCCTCAAAAAAAAATTAAGAAGATTGAAATCATATCAAGAATATTTTCTAACCACAATCCTGTGAAATTGAAAATCAACTGCAAAAAAGAAAGCTGGAAAAAACTCAAATATGTGGAGATTAAACAACATGCTACTAAAAAACGACTGGGTCAAAGAAGAAATAAAAGATCAAAAGATATATAGAGATGAAGTGAGAATAACAACATAATATATCAAAAATTTTTTGGATGCAGCAAAAATGGTAATAAAAGGAAACTTTACATAATTATCGGCTTACCTCAAAACATAAGAAAAATCTCAAATAAACAACCTAACATTTCACTTTAAAGAACTAAGAAATAAACAAAGTCCAAAGTAAGGAGAAGGAAGAAAATGAAAATTAGAGCAGAAAGTGAAATAAGTCTGACAAAGAAAGACAAATACTGTATAATTTCACTTATGAATGGAATCTAAAAATAAAACAAGAGATATTTATAGATACAGAAAACAGATCAATGGTTACCAGAGTGAGGAGATGTGAGGGCAGGTGAAATAGGTGAATGGAATTAAGAAGTATAAACTTCCAGTTATAAAATAAATGAGCCATGGAAATGTAATGTACAGAATAGGGAATATAGTCAATAATATTGTAATAACTTTGTTGATGACAGTTACTAGGCTTATCATGGGGATTATTTTGTAATGTATATAAATATTGAATTGCTATGTTGTACATCAGAAAAAAAATGAAACCAGAATTAAATGAAATAGATTTAAAAGACAATAGAAAATTTAATGCGACAAAGAGCTGGTTTTTTGAAAAGATTAATATAATTGACAAACCTCTGGCTATGCTCACTAAGAAAAAAAGAGAAGGGACTCAAATAAACAAAGTTAGAAATGAAAGAAGAGAAGTTACAAATGATACCACAGAAATACAGACTATACAAGAATACTATGAAAGGCTATATGCCACCAAATTTGATAACCTAGAAGAAATGGACAAGTTCCTAGAAATATATAACCTTTCTATACCGAATCATGAAGTACTGGAAAATCTAAATAGACCAATGAGCAGTAAGGAAATTAAAACAGTCACCAAAAACCTCCCAAAAAGTCAAAGTCCAGGACTATATGGCTTCACTAGTGAATTCTATCAAACATTCGAAGAAGATTTAATACCTATCCTTCTCAAACTCTTCCAAAAAGAAGAAGGGGCAATACTTTCTAACTTAATTTTAAGAGGTTAAAAATATCCTGATACCAAAACCTGGCAAAGATAATGCAAAAAAGAAAATTACAGACCAATATCTCTGATGAATATAGATGCAAAGATTCTAAGCAAACTACTAGCAAATCGAATACAACAATACATTAAAAAGACATTACATCATGATCAAGTGGGGTTCATTTCAGGGATGCAAAGATGATTTAACATATGCAAATTGATAAATGTGATACACCACGTTAACAAAATGAAGGATAAAATTATATAATTATATCAATAGATGCAGAGAAAACATTTGATAAAATACAATATCTAGGAGTTCTGGTCAAAATGGCAGAGTAGGTAAACGCTGTGCTAGCCTCCTCTCACAGCCACATTAAAATTACAACTGAACTACAGAATAGCTATCATTAGGAGTTTCCTGAAGTCTAGCTGAACAAAAGTCTACAACTATAGACACATCGAAGACGCCACTTTGAGACTGATAAGAGGGACGGAGATGAGAAACAGGCTGGTCTTACTCCTGTGTGTGGCGGTTAAGGATCCAGAGAAATATCTAAGCTGTGGAAGTCCCTCCAGAGGAGTGAGGGCTCCTGGCCCCCCACCGGGTTCCACAGCCTATGGTTCCAGTGCTGGGAAAAGAAGTCTCCATAACTTCTGTTTGCGAAAACCAGCTGAAATTGTGGCAGAGTGACACAGAAGCCTGAGGGAGTCTCAGGCACTCCACATAAAGGGCCCTTCATTTTATTCAGTGATGATGATGAATTCATTCCCCTTGAGCTTCAGCTTTGGGTAGCAGCTCAAAAGGTGCCAGGGAAATATGGGGAAGAACTAAGTCATTTGGCTTCTGGATAAGGGCTGGAGGAGCAGCTTTCTCCCAGATAGAAGTGCTGGCAGAGGACATTATTGCTTTGTTGAGCCCTCCCTGACCTGGCTTGCAAAACCAGATGGCAGCAATATCTGAATTTCTGGCAATGCAGCTAACACTGGTCACCGTGCCCTGGTGATTCCCTGAGACCTCATCCCTCTGAACTTCTAGGCCCACCCAAGCTGCTTCCAGTAGATTTCCATACAAATGGCCTGTCTTGGCTCATGCTGCAGACGTTCATAAAATCTCTCAAAGGTTCACAAAACCTAAACAAGCAGCATCTGGCCTTGGAGTGCCCCGTTCCTCCTGCTGAGCAGTCCCAAGCCCAGAACTAGTGGTAGCTGGCTTCAGTTTGTAGCTTAGCCTCTCAAGGCACTTCCAAGCCCAGTGTGGGTGGTGGCCATCTGTGGATTACTTTGTGGCTCATATGCCAGGTGGCCCCCAGCAGGGCACAGGCTACAGCTGAACTTAGCCTGTGGCAGGGCCACTCCCAGGAGACCCCAGACTGCATGCCTGGTGGCTGGCTTGCGTCTGAGCTGAAGCATCACCCAGGGTCACATCTAAGAGTGACACAACCAAAGAAGGCACTAGAGCCCTGCTAAAGTGAATCTTGTCATGTAGGGTCAGCCCCTGCACAACAACTCCTCCAATGGTCATGGCTGGTCATAATCACAACCAATCAGCCTGAGGGTCAATCCCTCCCATTGATGAGCAAACAGCAACCAAAGCTCAAATATAATAGGATGGCACACACAATCTATACAAGGGACATACCTAGAGCACCGAGCTCAGGTGACCAGAGAAGACTGTGCCACTGGAACCCACAGCACACCTATAAGGCCACTCTACTATGACTGGGAGACATAGCAGCCCTACCTAATACAGAGAAACAAACACAAGTAGGCAGCCAAAATGGGAAGACAAAGAAACATATTTCAAATGAAAGAACAGAACAAAACTCCAGAAAAAGAACTAAACAAAATGAAGACAAGAAATCTACCAGATGCAGAGTTCAAAACACTTGTTATAAAAAAAATGCTCGTTGAACTTAGGGAAGAGTAGAGGAACTCAGTGAGAATTTTAACAAACAAACAAACAAACAAAAAAATAGAAAACATAAAAGTGGAGTGGAAAATATAAAAACAACCAGTCAGAAATGAAGAACACAACTGAAATGAAGAATATCTTAGGAAGAATTAACAGTAAATTACATAAAGTAGAGGATTGAATCAATGATTTAGAAGATGAGGTAGAAGAAAACATTCAGTCAGCACAGGAACGAGAACAACAAAAAGAATAAAAAATAATGAGGATAGTTTAAGGAGCCTATGGGACAACATCAAGCATACCAACATTCTCATTATAGGGATACCAGAAGGAAAAGAGAGAGAGCAAGATATTGAAAACCTATTTCAAGAAATAATGACTGAAAACTTCACTAACATGGAGAAGGAAATAGACATATAAGCCCAGGAAGCACAGAGAGTCCCAAACAAGATGAACCCAAAGAGGCACACACTAAGACATAACATAATTAAAATCCCAAGGATTAAAAAAAAAAACAAAGAGAAAAAGCAGCAAGAGAAAAGCAACTAGTTATCTACAAGGGAGCTTCCATAAGACTGTCAGCTTATTTCTCAACAGAAACTTTGCAGGGCAGAAGGGATTGGCAGGAAATATTTAAAGTGATGAAAAGCAAGGATCTACAACCAAGATTACTCTACCAACAAAGTTGTTATTCTTTAGAATTGAAGGACAGATAAAGAGCTTCCCAGATAAGAAAAAGCTAAAGAAGCTCAATACCACCAAGCCAGTATTATAGGACATGTTAGAGAGACTCTTTAAGAAGAAAAAGGAAAAAGAAAATAAAAGATAAAAAATATGAAAATAAAATGGCAATAACTACCTATCAAGCAATAATGACTTTAACTGTAAATGGACTAAGTGTTCCAATCAAAAGATACTGTGGCTTAATAGATAAGAAAACAAGATCCTTACATATGCTGCCTAAAAGAGACTCACTTCAGAGTGAAAGACACACACAGACTGAAAGTAAAGGGATAAAAAAAAATTATTAAAATGGAAACAAAAATTCAAAAAGCTGGGGTAGCAATACTTACACAAGACAAAGTAGACTTAAAACAAAGGCTATAACAAGAGACAAAGAAAGGCCCAGTAATCCCACTACTATTTGAAGAAAACCAAATAGTACTTTGAAGGGACATGTGAATCCATATGTTCATATCAGCATTATTTACAATAACCAAAATATCGAGGCCACTTGGGTGTCCATCGATAAATGAATGGGTAAGAAGAGATGGTACATATATACAATGGAGTATTACTCAGCCATAAAAGAATGAAATCTTGTCATCTGCAACAACATGGATGGACCTAGAGAGTATTGTGTTGAGAGTAATAAGACAGAGAAAGACAAATATCATATGTGGAATCTAAAGAACAGGATAAATAAACAACAGAAGTAAGCTGATAGATACAGAGAGAATTTGATGGTTGTCAGATCTGGGGGTGGGAGGTTGGGTGAAGGTGGAGGAAATTAAGAAGTACAAATTAGAAGTTACAAAATAGTCATGAGATATAGAGTATAGCATGGAGAATATAGTCAATAGTACTATAATAACTGTGTATGGTGTCAGATTAGTACTGGATTTATCAGGATGATCACTTCATAAGTTACATTAATGTAATATTGTATGTTAACTAAATTGAAAATGTAGTAAAATTAAAATTAAAAAAGATACAACATCCATTTGTGATTAAAACACTCAATAAAATTGATATAGAAGTATCTCAACATTAAAAGCCATATATGACAAACCCTCAGCTGATATACTCAATAGTGAGAAACTGAAAGCTTTTTCTCTAAGATCAGAAACAAAACAAGGATATCCTCTTTCACCATTTGTTATTCAACACAGTATTACTCAGCCAGAGCAAGAGAAATCAAAAGGCATCCAAACTGGGAATAAAAAAGTAAAATTGTCACTTTTTGCAAACGGTATGATTCTATATATAGAAACCCTAAAGACTCCACCAAAAATCTATTAGAAACAATAAATAACAGTAAAGTTGCAGGATACAAAATTGATGTACAAAAATCTATTGTGTTCCTATATGCTAACAATGAAATATCAGAAAAACGGAGAAAGATATTCCAGTTGTAATTGCAACGAAAAGGATAAAATACCTATAATAAATTTAACAAAGAAAGTGAAGGACCTATACATTGAAAACTATGAGACATTGTTGAAAGAAATTGAAGAAGACACAAAGAAATAGAAAGATATTCCAATTTCATGGATTAGAAGAATCAACCTAGTTAAAATAGCCTTATTACCTAAAGCAATATAAAATTTAATGCAATCTTCATCAAAATCCTAATGGTTTTTTTCACAGAAATAGAACAAAAAATCTTCAAATTGGTATGGAACCACAAAAGACCCTGAATAATTAAAGCAATTCTGAGACAAAAGAACAAAGCCAGAAGTATCACACTTTCAAAATTCAAATTATACTACAAAGCTACATAATCAAAACAGTAAAGGTATTAGCAGAAAAAAACTGGCATACAGACAGATCAAACAGAATTGAGAGCCAAGGAACAAACGCACAAAAGCAACTAATATTTTACAAAGGAGCCAAAACCATACATTGGAAAAATTGGAGAACCACATGCAGAATAAAACTAGACTATTTGACACCATGCGTAAAAATTAACTCAAAATGGATTAAAGACTTAAATGTAAGACCTGAACAATAAAATATATCAAAGTAAGCATAGGTAGTAATTTATGGACCTTGGTCTCAGAAAGGAATTTATGAACTTGATCCCCCCAAGGCAGGGAAAGTAAAAGCAAAATAAATGGATGGGACTACAGCAAACTAAAGAGCTTCTACACAGCAAGAGAAACCACTAACAAAACAAAAAGGCAACCAACAGAATGGGAGAAGATATAGCAATTCCTCCGATAAGGAACTGATATCCAAAATATACAAAGAACTCATACAACTCAAAAACTAAAAAACAAACAATCTTGTTAAAAATGAGCAAATGACCTGAACAGACACTTTTCCCAGGGATTCATATAAATGACCAACAGATATATGAAAAGATTCTCAATTTCATTTGCTATAAGGGAAATGCAAATCAAAACCACAATGAGATACCGCCTCAGATTGTTGGAATGTCTATTGTCAATAAGACAATAAATAACAGGTGTTGGAGAGGATGTGAAGTAAAAGGAATCCTCATACACTGCTGGCGGGAATGCAACTGGTACAGCCATTATGGAAGTTCCTCAAAAAATAGAGAATAGAGCTACCATATGACCTAGCGATCCCTTTCTGGGTATCTACCCCTCATATTTGAAAATTTTTATTTGTAAAGATATGTGTACCCCTATGTTCATTGCAGCATTATATATGGTAACCACGACATAGGAAAAACCTAAGTGCCCTTTGAAAGATGATTGGATAAAGATGAGATGGTGCATATATACAATGAAATACTACTCGGTCATAAGAAAAGATGCAATACTTCCATCTTGAGAGTATCATGCTAAGTGAAATAAGTCAGATGGAAAAAGGCAAGAACCACAGGATTTCACTCATATATGAGATATAAAACAGAGAGCAACAAATGAACAGACAAACAAACAAACTCGTAGACCCAGATGACAGTAGTGTAGTTATCAGAGGGGAGGTGGAGGTGGTGAGAGGATGAAGAGGGTAGAGGGGATCAAATATATGGTGATGGAAGAAGACTAGACTTTGAGTGGTGAGTGCACAATGCAATATACAGATGATGTGTTATAGAATTATACATTTGAAACTTATATAATATTATTAACCAATGTCACCTCAATAAATTTAATTTAAAAAGTATCACACATCCAGAAACCAAAAAGAAAAGATTGATAAATTTTACTATATAAAAAATTTAAAATTATGCCAAGGAAATAGCTTTCATAAACAAAATAAAAATGCTAAGCAAAAATTTGGGGAAAAACATTTGTAATTCATAACACAAAGGACAAATTTTCCAAATATATGAAGGACTCCCAAAAAGCAATAAAAAAATTCAACAGTCCAATGGGAAAACAAAGATTATTAATATAGAATTCACTAAAAAAGGGTATATAAATGGCTCTTAAACATACAAAAAGATGCCCAATTTCACTCTCAGTAAGATAAATCAAAATTAAAACTACATAGAGTTCAATGTTTAATGCAGGAAACTGGCAAAGATAAAAAATGTAGACAACACACTGCATTGGTAAGTATGGATGAAGAGAGATTCTCATATATTGCTGTTATTAGGATCAGTTCCTACAGACAGAACTTTGGGTGGGAAATTAAGCCATATCTATGAAAATTAAAAATTCATAGTGTTTTTGACTCAGCAATTCCACATCAGGTATTCATTCTATATATAGAGTCATGCACATGTAAAATTATGTATGGTTAAATTAATTATGATTCATGAATGTACTCTTTCTTTAATCTCTGTGCACTGATATAAACAATACTGGAGACACAGTCTTAGGTTAAAAAAAGCAATGTGCAAAGAAATATGTCTAATGTGCTAACACCTTAGCAAAAGAAAAGGAAAAAGTGCACCCACATGCACTTACCTATGTGTAGCATATCTCTAGAACACTTGACATAACAAGGCAGTAGCAGAGCTTCTGGGTGGCTGGAGGACAGTTATGGGAAGACAGGGATGGGAGGACACTTTTCACTATAAATGTTTTTGTAGTTTTTAATATTCTAACAAACAGATAAAAGACAAACAGATAAAATTAAGGAAACTCCAAGAGGGAAATTGAGGTTCTGTAGTGATGCAGGCAAAAGCTTAAAAAGAAATTTGAGAATTGATACTAATATGATTTCTTTGGCGACCACAGATTGATAAAACCCAAGAGAATACAATATACTATATAGTAATGTGTGGCAACATAGACTGCATATGCAATAAGCAAAAAGTTTGTTTGCAATGTTGAAAGAAAATGCTGGATCCAACTATGATGTTGGATTCTGGGTGATTTGAATGGATGACAAGGCTCAACATGGTGCCCACTTCCAACCGGCCTCCACTGTCCCCTGCACATACACCTGTGTACACAAACTCATTTCCCTTCCATCCATTTCTCTTCATCTCTTTTTCTTCCCAGTTCTAATCCCCAACTCTCTCTTCCTCCCAACTCTCCCCCTCCCTCTTCCTTCCTCTCCTTTTTACTATTTCTGTTATAAGCTTTATCTCTCTGAGTCTCTTTCAATCTCTACTCTCCCTTTCTCTTCCTTCCCTCTATCCCTTCCCCGCTCCCTCCTTATATGTGCTCTCCCTCTGAGGGCACTGCCCTCCACAGCCCTCCCCCTGGCCCTGAAAAACTCATGTGCTCATACATACACACCTTATCTTTTATACCATGTTTTTACTGTACCTTTTCTATGCTTAGATCTATTTAGATACACAAACACTTACCATTGTGTTATAATTACCACAGTATTCAGTACAGTAGCATGTTGTACAGGTTTGTCACCTAGGAGCAATAGGATATATCATGTAGCCTAGGAATGTAGTAGGCTGTACCATCTAGATTTGTGAAAGTGCACTCTCTGATATTCACTCAATGATGAAATCACCTAATGATGCATTTCTCAGAACATATCCCTGTTGTTGATACAACTGTAAACAAAGTTATCAAAACATAAAGTAAGACAAATCTAAGCCTTTGCCCTCAAAAGTCTATGCTTGCTTTAATTTGCATTTGGTCTAGAAAGACAACTTGAATGTTTACATTTCTATAATGAGGATAAACATTTTTAAAATTATTTTTCTAAATTTTTTAAATTCTGAAATAGCTCAAATATACAGAAAGTGAATGAATAATATAACACCCACAGTTTTTCACCCTGATTCTCCATTTGCTAACATTTCGCCACATGTATAAAAATATATATATGAGAGACAGTTTATATCTGCCATATAGATGTTTTATATATGTAGTTTATATATGTTATATGTATGTGTATATATAAATATAGACACATGTAGTTTTGTATTGTTTTGTTTTTGCTGAACCATTGAAAAATACATCTTAGACATCATGTCACTTTACCTTGCAATACTTTTCGTGCATTTTTCCGTGTAATCCCAGCACCAATTTGGGTATATATTTGAAGGTAATAAAGAAAATTAGCAGTAAGTTTGTGGTATAATTTACTCAATAGTCCATATACAAATTTCTTCAGTTGTTTAAAAATACATTTTAACATCTAGTTTTGTTTTTCTTTATCCAATTCAGTCTCCAATCAAGTTTTATACTGCATTCAGTTAATTTTTTTTGGTCTCTATCTGGAACAGTTCAATCTCCTCCCCCATTTTTTTTAATCCCACATATAAGTGAGATAATACAGTATTTGTCTTTCTCTGACTTATTTCACTTAGCATAATGCCCTTGAATTTCATCCATGTTGCCACAAGAGGTAGAATTTCTTATTTTTATGGCTGAATAATATTCCATTGTATGTATGTGTACATTACATTTCTTTATCCATTTATCTGTTGATGAACTCTTAAGTTGTTTCCATATCTTGGCTACTGTAATAATACTGCTATGAACAGAGGAATACAGATATCTCTCTGACATAGTGATTTTATTACCTTCAGATATATACCCAAAAGTAGAATCACTGGATAATATGGTAGTTCTATTTTTAAGTTTTTGAGGAACTTTTCTTTTGTTTTCCATAGTGGTTGTACCAATTTACAATCCTACCAACAGTGCACAAGGGTCCTCTTTTCTTTACATCCTTGCCAGCTTTTGTTAGCTCTTATCTCTTTGATGATAGCCATTCTAACATGCATGAGGCAATATACCTCATTGTGGTTTTGATTGCATTTTTAAAATGATTAGTGATGTTAAGCATCTTTTCATGTGCCTGTTGGCCATCTCTATATCTTCTTTGGAAAATGTCTTTCAGGTTCTTTGCCCATTTTTTAATTGAGTTATTTGGGGGTTTTTGCTATTAAGTTGTATAAGTTCCTGGATATTTTGTATATTAACCTCTTATCAGTGTATGGTTTGCAAATATTTTTTTTATTCAGTTGCCTTTTAGTTTTGTTGATTATTTCTTTTGTTGTGCAGAAGCTTTTTAATTTGGTGTAGTCCTACTTATTTATTTTTTATTTTATTGCTTATGCTTTAGGAGTTATATCTAAAAAGTAATTTCCAAGTCTTACGTCAAGGAGCTTTTTTCCTGTTTTCTTCTAGGATTTTTATGGTTTTAGGTTTTATATTAAGCCTTTAATCCATTTCAAGTTAATTTTTGTGAGTGGTGTAAAATAGGGGTCTAGTTTCATTCTTTTGCATGTAAATATCCAATTTTCCCAGCACCATTTATGGAAGAGAATTTTTTCATTAAATATTCTTGGCTCCCTTGTCAAATATTAGTTGACCATATATGCTTGAGTTTATTTACAAGCTCTCAATTCTGTTACATTGGTTTATGTGTCTGTATTTATGTCAGCACCATAGTGTTTTGATAACCAGAGCTTTATAATGTAGTTTGAATCAGGAAGTGTGATGTGTCCCGCTTTGTTCTTTTTTCTCAAGATTGCTTTGGTCATTCATGGTCTTTTGTGGTTTCATATAAATTGTAAGGTTTTTTTTATTTTCTTAAAAAATGCCATTGAAATCTTGATAGAGTTTGCATTAAATCTATTGATGGCTTTTGGTAGTAAAGATATTTTTAAAATATTAATTCTTCTGGTCTATGAACATGGGATACCTTTCTATTTATTTGTGTCTTCTTCAATTTTATCAATGTCTTGTAGTTTTCAGAATAGACATCTTTCACCTATTTGGTTAAATTTATTGCTAAGTATTTTATTGTTTTTGATACAATTGTAAATTGGATTGTTTTTAATATCTATTTTGAGTATTTCATAGTTAGTGTATAGAAACACTACTGATTTTTATATATTAATTTTGTATCCCACAACTTTACTGAATTCTTTGATTAGCTCTAACACTTTTGGGATGGAGTTTTTAATATTTTCTCTATATAAAATCATGTCATATGCAAATAGAGATAATTTTTTTCTAATTCTGATACCTTTTATTTCTTTTTCATGTCCGATTGCTCTAGCTAGGAATTCCAGTACTATGCTGAATAGGAGTGGTGATAGTAGGCACACTTGTCTTGTTCCTGATCTTAGAGGAAAAGGTTTCATCCTTTTACCATTGCATGTGATGTTCATTGTGGGCTTGTCATATATAGCCTTTATTATGATGAGGTATGTTTCTTCTATATCTAATTACTTAAGAGTTTTTATGAAGAACAAATGTTGAATTTTGTCAAATGCTTTTTATATGTCTATTGAGATGATCATAAGAGTTTTTTTCCTTTCATTCTATTATACATTGATTGATTTGTGTATGTTGAACCATCTTAGCATTCCAGAAACAAATCCCACTTAAATATGGTTAAACTTTTTAATAAGCTGCTGAATTTGATTTACTAATATTTTATTGAGGTTTTTTGCATCATAATCATCAGGGATATTGGCCAGTAGTTTTTTGTTTGTTTGTTTTTCTGGATTATGTCTTTTCCTGGCTTTGATATCAGGTCAATGCTGACCTCATAAAATGAATTTGGGAGTGTTCCCTCCTTTTTCAATTTTTTTTGATGGGGGAGTTAATTCTTCTTTAAATATTTGGTAAAATTCACCAGTGAAGCCATTCCCCATGTTTTTCAAGTTGTCTTACAGAATATCTAGACTTGTCTTATTGTTTACTCATGAATAGGAAAAATGTAATATTTTCTGAAATATATTAATAGGATTTTTTCTCCCTTTTGCATTTTTAGAGTCAATCTGTCACAAGAAGAATCAGAATCTTTACAGAGGGAATTAGAAAGAAAGAGTTAATATTCCACTTGTGATATACAAACATTTTTTTCAGTCCAGAGCAAAACATAAACTGAAAATCAGATTTGTCAGGAGAGAAGAGAAATTTCTAAACTCCTCACCTATCCTTCTAATACATTATTGAACAAAACTAAAAGACTCAGACCACTGAGTTTTTTTCCATGGAGTTGAGAGGAAGCTCATCCTGAACTTGGGGAAGAGGCAATGAGGCTGGCAACCTAGAAAAAGTAAGCACCTAGAGAAAGTAGAAGGCTAGACTAAGACTGAAGAAGAAAAAGGGGAGACTAAGGTGGAATGATGGAGTCATCATCAAGCCCCTTTTCTTCTACCCTCGCTAAGGGTCATATATTGGGACTCAGAGAGTAGTCCCCAGTGTTAACCCTAGGTCACTTGATCCAAATAAAAGTAATACCAATTGTATCAGATAAGGTGAACAGACTAAGCTTAGACCCCAAATTCTCCTTTGCCTCCCAGTGATATACATAACCTCCAGGAGTTCCCATCTGCCCCACTGAGGCTCCACTGAGTGAAGAAGAAAAGGGTAAGGGGTACTGGCAAAAGAACTTGCTAGGGAATGGTTACCATGGTGGAGGCAGAATGGCTCCTCACTGAGGGCTGAAGGACATAGCTAACTGTAATAGGATCTGAAGCCAGAAGGGCCATTTCAAACAAAACGAAGTGGGTAATGTTCCCAGGACCAAATCCCTTGCCTGCAGAGGGACAATGACACAGCTTCTTTTCATAGGCTCCCTGCCCTAAACTTCAGGATTAAAGGCCAGCAGTATACCTAGTGAATAGGCAGATAAAGACCACCCTGCAGAGGAGCCAGAGGGCAATACAAAGAACCCACATGTGTGTCCAAGGCCCTTACCTTCTCTGTCACTCTGGGGCCAGGTAACCCTTTCTCCAAATACCCTCGAGAGGACCAAGTGTAGGAATTTGAAAACCTGAGCATTGACCTGGAAGACATTCAATTACCTAAAAATGCTGTTTAACTTATTAAAATAAATTTAAATTGGACAAATTTTAGTTTTTTCTCTGCCATCTACAAGATGGGGTCTTATAAGGAAGATTATCGTAGTTATAAAAAATTAAGACTACTTTTTTGTCTACTTAAATACGGTATAAATTTTAGTGTTTCCATCCTCCAGTTTCTAAGCTCTTAGTTTAGCTTCTTCTTTCCTACCCATGAGTGCCCCATGTCTTCATTCTGTCCCCTGAAGGCTCGACTAGGTCTGACCTCTGTAAACAGTTCCTTAGCTTTCCTTTCTTACCACACTTCTGCTTCAATGCCTCAGATTAGCTGAAATTCCTTCAGTGACCCAAAGCAACCATATCGCAGAAGAAAGTGACACATCAAACCTGTTTACTAACACCCATGATGGAAGATAAACAAAAACCATTTAATATGTAATGTGAACAATGTTTTTTTCTTTTCTTTTTTCTTTCTTTTTTTTTTTGCAATATAAAAGAAAATGCTTAGAGTCATAAGCCAAAGAAGTTTTTAGCATGAGTATTTCAGAAGTCATGATTATTATTTGGATCCTCAACTAACTAGTTCTCAATGTCCGCCAGCCATACCTCATAGATTGATAGATTGCTATGTCAGCCAGGGCCCACACAGGAAGGAAATTCAAAAATTTTTTTAACTGGTGAGCTTTTAATGAAGAGATTATTTACAGAGGTGGGCAAGTTAAAAGAGTAGTCAGGTACTCCAGGAGCAATAATGAAAAATCATTACCACTCCCACCTAAAAGATAAAGCAGACAGAGTGCTTTCCATAGAAGACACAGCCAATGCAGACCCAGGACAGGTGTGGGAGTGCTCCTCATGGAAGACATAGACACTGAAGACCCAAAGCAGAGAGATTGTTCCCATAAGGGGCACAGTCAAGCTGGGAAAGTGCTCCACATGATACACTGCAGAGCCAGAGCAGGTAGATAAACTTCCAACCTATTTGTATTGCATCCTCTGATAGCCAAATGGTATTGTCTGTGGGTCAGACCTAAATGGATGCTAGTCTCCCTGTGCACGAAGCAGGCTGGGAAGGATGAAGAGTAAATCTGGGCTCTGTGTCAATACATAATGGCCCGCAGAGCCACCATGTGCACCTAAGGCTCAGCTGACCTTCATAAACAGTGTCTTTTTTTTCTTCAGCGATTATACCACTAACAGTAGAATTTCCAGTGTTCACACTTACTTCATGTTCATGAGGACTGATAAGATTTACCCTCTTGCAAGGATATAAACTAAAGTCACTGAGAAGCTGAAATGTGTTATAGAGAACTGATGCAGTATTAAGTCAATAAGATCACCTAAAGCATCTCTAAAAGTAAATAAAATTTAAAAATAACAGGACACCACTGAAAATCAGTGCTTGTATGTGTTCACGAATGCCAAAATGTCTAGGATAAATTCCATCATCTATAAAATAGAATTGTAATATTCTCTGCAGATATAACAAAATAAATGATGTTTGTAAAAAGTTTTGTTCAATTGGAAAGAATTAGGCAAATATGTTTATATTATTATATAATACACTATTATAATATAAAATTATATATTCTAATGTAACACATTAATAAATAAACATTATATTTATATTATAGATTCCAAAGAAATTCTTCTTTTATTAAACAAGTATTTATTAAGTACCTGACATGGGCCAAGGCTCTAGAATATATAAACATGAAAAGTCTCAGCCCTCAAAGAATTTATACTCTACTAAGTACAGAGATCAGCAAACTGTGCCTATGGGCTCAATCCAGTCCTCTTTGTGTTTATTTACAGCCTATGAGCTAAGAATCATTTGTAAAGTTTTAAATTTTTTTTAGAATTAAAAGGAGAATAATATGTCATGTAAAAATTATATAAAATGCAAATTTTAATGTCCATGAATAAAGTTTTATTGGAATGCAGCCACATCATTTGCTTACATGTTGAATATAGCTATTTTGCACCATAACCACAGAGTTGAATAATTGAGACAGAGACTGTGTAACCCGCAAAGTCTAAAGTAGTTATTATGTGCCCTTCACAGAAAAATGTTGCTGAGCCCTGGTCTAGCAGAAGGCAGATCTATAAACAACTGCAGCAAGTTCAAGTCAAGTATATATGGGTAAAGTCAGGGCAAAAAGTAGAAAAAGAAGACATCTGCCTGTAGGGGATGGGGAGAGGGAGGGGAGCCAAGGATGTTTACAGAGGAAGTGGGGCTGGCCATTTTAAGAGTAAATTGGTAGTATCCATACAATATTGGTGAATGTACACATCAGCAGGATTTCCTCTAAAAACTGTTTTCCAATGTTGAAGGTAGATTTATATAAGTCCCAACAAATGTTGGTCCTTTTCCTTGGCAACCAATACCAAGCACTTGCTAAATTGCTAGATTAATACATGACTGGGCATCTTAAAGATACTATATCTGGCTTTGATATAACCGACTTGCTCAGAAGCTAAAGCTGTGCCAACCTATAACCTTGCTGCCATTGGATTTCCACCGACTATACTAACTAGTCAGAGAGAGAAATGGGGACTATGTGGTTAGAACAGATTCAAAGATGAAAAATAATAAAAAGAATTGAGTTGAAAGCCAGGGACCTTAAGTGGAGAGATAACTCTGAGAAAAAGCAGCACTAACAGAAGGATGGAGACAAGAAGATAAAGTAAACAATCAAAGGCGGTCAAGAACAACAGACCATGATAAACAACATGCCCCAGAGAGCAAGTTGTAAGAGAGCAGCTTGGAAAAATATCACACCAGAACACATAGCCTTGTGTGACAGGCCAGTACAAGAAATTCATTTCCTCTCCTCAAATTTCAATAATATAGTGAAATGTTGCTTCCTAACAGGAGCAAGAAGGCCATGCCACTGAGTTATTTGAAATGGACTAATCATTTTGACAAACAAGTTAATTTATGAGAGCCTGATACTGGTTAAGTCTTCCTCTTCCTTCTGCTTCTTTCCAAGTGTTAGCCATAGTCTCTGGCTCACTGCACAATGGTGACTCATGCTGGTTAGAGGGGAGAATCCCTTGCTTGAATCTGGGAAGAATTTCCAAAGGAGAACTGAAGGAAAGTGAAGTCTTGATGTGCAGAGAAGATTCACAGCAATCTGAAGGGGGTGTGAGTGCCAGCATCCCACATCTTTCACAGGTTCAATCAAAATACACCCCAAGTATTTAAAAGACTCTCATCTTCTACTTGAGTTCTGCAGGGCCAACTGCACACAGCCAGCCTTCTCACTGCCTGGTTACCTGAAAGTGAACTAAGTTTCTAGCATTGCACCTGGCCAGAATTAAAGTAACCTAGTTGCTGCCTCCATCTCACACACACACACACACACACACATGCACACACACACACTGATTGCCCTAGGTCTCTCTCTAGTCAATCTTTTCGACTCCCATAATAACAAAGAACTAAAGGAATCTTTGAGCAGATCTCTACTTCACTTCTATTTTCTGGACGATGTGTTCATTTTCATCCTCATGATAAGTGTGTGTTAGCCTCTTGAAGGACCCATGGCACTTTGCTAGGAATTATACAGAAGCCTTCCTCAGATGTGTTCCTTGCCTAAAAGGAGATGGCTACTTGGTAGCAGTGATATCTCCTCTGTTGTATTTTACAGATTTAAAATGTTTGTCTTATATAGCCTCACAATAGTGCTATGGGCAGACGATTTTATTCCCACTTTACAGGTGAAACAACTGAGACCTAGAGAGGCAAAATACTTGTCCAAGATGATTTAGCTAGCTAAAAAGTACTGGAGAAGCCAAGTCCTCAGTGGTCCATTAGCTCAGGTTGCCTGGAGATACACTGTATTTAAAATGACTAACTGAACACAACACCTTCCAAAAGAGTTAATATTAGAAATATTTGTTTAAGCCTATTCAAGAGAGCAATATTTTTCTTTAAGGAGTAAGGACTAGATAGAAAGTGAGTAAATTAAATATATTGCTGCTCATTTTGAAAGTGTGTGTGTGTGTGTGTGTGTGTGTGTGTCTGTCTGTCTGTCTGTCTGCATATAGGAGTTAGATGTGAGATGTATGTGATTTCTCTGTAGGGGCTTATATATGTGTATTGAGTGCCTGTGTGTGTGTGTGTGTGTGTGTGTGTGTGCACACATGCACGTGCACAAGTGCACACAGCCACCTACCCCAAAAATGGGGGAAGTGGGAAAGAAAACACAAATTACACTAACCATAGAATTTGGTACTGCCCTAGGAATTCAGAGCAAGTAGATCAAAAAGAATTTTTCAGGGAAAGAAAATCTTGAGTCCTGAAGTATGGGATCCCTCAGAGTGGTGTGTGGTTCCACCTCTCCTTTCATCCAGGAGCGGAAGGCTAATCCTTTATCTCATTGCCGGTTTTTCATGTCTGTTCTCCTCAATCATGAGGAATTTCTGAGAAGAAACTGAAGAAATGGACATTCGTAAAAGCAGAACAAAAGTGAGGGTACTATAGGTTATAGCATAAGTTTTATTGACAATTTCTCTGTGACAGTTTTAATCCTACTGGCATTCTTTACATTACTCTTCAGAGAATTTTTATTCATGAAAAACAGCAAATGTTCATCTCTGAAACACTAGATAGTTTTGTGACTCTGAGGGTATTATGAAAATTATAAATGATAAGAAAACTCTGGGCCAAATTTTTTATATGACTTTCCAAGAATTAAATAGAATGGGAATCTGACCCTTTGAGAGTTAAAAATGTTTCTAAAAATGGAGAAGACTTGATGTACTAGAGCCAAAGTGCATTAAATCATATTGGTAGTGCAATTATCTCTCAGCAAAGATCTTTGCAGTTTAAGTTCAAGCTGGGGGTCAAGAAGATGGTTGGGGGAAACAGGGTCCCCCTTGTTAAAATAAAGCAATTAGTTTAATATATACTGTAGGGAAAGGAGAGAAGAGACGGGAAATTCCTCTTGTCAAATGTTGAACATTTAGAGTAACGCTTAGAGCAAAAGTAATAAGGCACTCTTCATGAAAAAATTGGCCATATACCATGTCTAAATGCAAACATATGTGTTCTTTATTTCTTTAATTCATTTAAACTTCTGTTAACTGGGAATATTTTTACATGCATTCTCAGTCATTCCCTTTCTCGCTCGAACAAAGATGTGTCAGGGGACAGGAATGGTGCCCATGATTGCAAGTACATTTAGATACCATAAAATATTTAACAGCTCTTTTTAGTGTGGTTAAGCTGCCCTTCCCAAACAACTGAACAAACTTTAATTTACAATTCATAGGCCGAAGCATTCAAAGGTCCATAATATTTTGCTGCTGCTAATTTATATCTCTTAGGCAGACATTAAATTTAAAATGAGTCATTTAGAAGTTCCAAAACCCACATTCTTTTGTGAAATAAAGATCTCTATTTCTAAGACTGTACATTCTCCTCTCCTAGAGAGGAGCAACATTGCTTTACTGATTTTAAAGGTTTTTGCTCCCCAAAGAGATTCTTAAAAATCAGCCTGTAAAATAGGTGATTTTTACCCAACTGGGATCCAAAGTTTGTTTGATTCGTATAAATAGAGTGAAATAAATAAACTTCTGCTATTATACAAACAAACTGGATGATTCTCAAAAATAGTATCCTTAGTTTTCCTTTACCTTAAGGCCTTATCCAAAAGATTATCTACTGTATGACTTTATTTATCTGAAGTTCTAGAGCAGGCAAAATAATCTATATTGAAAAAATCAGAGCAGTTGTCTGGGTGAAGAGAAGAGGGATTGACTGGGAGGGGACATAAGGGAACTTTCTGAGGTGATAGTAATGTTTTATATCTTAATAGGGTTTTGGGTTACCCATTTGTCAAAATTCAGCAAATATACAATTAGGATGTACATTTTATTTTATGTTAGTTTTACCTCAAAAGAAAACTGGTTAATAGTTAATAGATGTAGTTAAGGAGAAGCACACTGATGTCTACAATTCACTCTGAAATGCATCCAAAAAAATAAGACAGGCTGATAGATGGAGAGATGTGTGATAAGACAAGTAAGAAATGTTTAACGATAGGATCTAGGTCGTAGGTATAGAGGTATTCCCATAAACCCTTTGACATTCATAATTGCGTAAAATTTCTCATAATAGCAAGTTGGGGAAAGGGTGAAAGAAGGTACTATTAACAATTAGATTAGGAACATAGGCAATAATTTGAAACTGTCTCAGACAAGCTTGGACATATTGTCACCCCACGAAAAAGTAATCTTGACTCTTAATTTAAACCCTCCTTGGGTCCATTTTCATGGAACCAAAATATGTATTTCCTCTGGATTATCTTAGTGTTAAAATCCTCACAAAGCTACTCAAAAGTCATAGAGTTCCCCTTCTTCTAACATAGAAGCTATAGAATTTTGCAGCAAATGATTAATATGAGAACTAGTTCTGGTCTATGAGACATGAGTAGGTGTTTTAGGGCAGAGAGTCCCAGAAAGCTTTTTAAAGAGAAAGACTCAGAAAGCCTGCCCCTTTTAGCTTTTTTGCCCTTTTTCCTTCATTCATCTCCTTTTGTCCTGCCTGGAATATAATACCTGAAGGTGCAGCAGTCATCTTACAACCATGAGGATAAAAACCCACACATCATAGATGGCAGAGGAGGGAGATAGATGGAGCCAGGATATTAGCCCTGTTTCAGCTACACTGATATTTCTTATTACATGACACAAATAAATTCCTTATTTTTAAAACACTTTCAGATGTTATTTTTTTACATTAGTCAAACACACACCTAACTAATATCCAGGGTCTCTTAGATCAGCTCTCAAAAGGATTTTACTTTAATTCACATTAACTTGAGAAATGAATACATTGTTTTGAAAACTTTAAATAGGAAGGAAGAAAGGTGAAATGCCATACAACTAAAACAAATGGAGAGGTTATGAAGGCCAGGTGTGTGGGGGGTTTGAAAGCAAATCGGTATGTCTTCCTGTTCCTCCTTTGCTCTCCTTAACATTTTTGTACTGAATTTGGTTTTAAAAAGTAAAAAAGAAAAAAAAAGCCATGAAGGGCAGGCTTGAAATAAAGAGAAGCTGTACCAGAGAGCATGATATAGCAGCCTGGGATGGGTGGTAGAAAGAAAAGGGGAAATTGTTGCCAAAGAGCTAGCCTTAGGGTTACACTAATTGTGTATTTGAATATACATGAGGACCCAGGCAACGTTTTACTTCAACTTCTAACTCCCTCCCTCTATTCCTAGCAGATGGCCATATGGGTCTTCAAAGCCAGGAGTCTGGGAGTAACTCCCATGCAGTGATGAGTCCAGGGACATCTTGGTGATAGTGGTAGGGAGTAAGTTTCATCTTCTTTTTCAGGGCTGGGAGTCACAGGATATATACTAAATTAAGATTACCGAGTTATTCTACAGGTGTTGCTGCTACTTGCCAACACTTGGTTCTCAGACCAGGTTTAAATATAATAATTTGAGCAGAGTGAATTCATACTATATGGAAACATAAAGGAGATACAGATCAGTTCTTTTCTTACAATAAGGCAGCTAACAATAAGAACACAAGCAGAAAACTGTCAGACTCATCGTTTCTGCTGTCCACATGGTGAATTTCACTGGACACTCGCTTATTACAAAACTTAAAAAATATTGTAAACATCTTTTAAAGCCAAATCTTGCCCTATTTCAACAATTAACGTAATGTGAGTGGCCTGTGAGTTTATAAATCTGAAAGTCACATCCAATCACTAGCAGAAAAGGGAGTTTACTTTCATGGCCAAACCTGTTTTCTGCTTATGACAGGGTTTTTTAAATTGCTAGTGAAAATTGCTATGGCACAGATGGAAGATTACCAAGTAAACACTAAATATTTCACTTTGTGGTGATTATTTTGCTCTCCTTTGTTTTTAAAAAAGTGGCTTTTTTAAAAATAGAAAAATTGTATTTTTAAGTGTTAAAGTTCTTGCCCTGCCTTGGAAACATGCAAGTCTTAAAAGAAGCCATTTTATTTCAAGGAGTGTATGAATATGATCATATTTATGTCTCTGGTTTAATCATTCCAGCTATTACTTGGAGCCTTGACTCTTTTGATTTGGTGGGCACTGCACAGACACTCAGATATCTATACAACCGACACATCAGACTCACATGTGAGAAGCTTAGCACGGATTAATGCAAACATCTGAGCATTTGGGTCTTTGACATTGTTTTCCCTTAGCACTAATGCTCAGTATCTTGCAGACAGGGCTTCAGTTATATATGTCATCCACATAAACCCAGACATTTTGTCACCCATTCTTGGCAAGGCGTTAAAGGCAAAGAAACATTGTCTGGCATCCAGGATTTTAATTAGAAAAGCAATTAAAATATATTTTACTTGGGTCTCTTTTAAATGAAAAAGGGGATTTTATTAATTAAAAACAAACAAACATAAAAACATATGAAAGACTCCAGGAAGTCTTCTTTCTCAATTGTTCTTTTTCTTTTAATGTGTTAGTTACATGTCAACTTCTAAAACTTCTCTCCTACTTCTCTCCAAAGTTGTCAAAAAGACTCCAAGTCAATATAAGTCGAACCTTGCCTTTATCCCTGCTCACCCATCCCTTTCTCTTCTGGAATTTTCTGGAAATCAATCAACTCTACCCAGATTCTTTACCTTTACTTTAACCCTGATCAACAGAGGCTCAGAAGTGGAGTAAGTTAAAACAGAATCCACCTCATTGTGTGAGAGTATAGAGGAAGGAGAAAATATATATTAATAAATTTTCCCATCACATTTATATTGAAGGAGATAAAGATTCCATAATTAAGAGGAATATATAAACATTCAAAATGTTTTCTTTACCTAAATTTCAATCCCTTCTCTAGGTAATCAGAACTAATAGTAAATCCCAAGATTGATAGATTTGAATCCAGTTCTACTCTGTGTGTGTGTGTGTGTGTGTGTGTGTGTGTATTTGCCACTGGAATATATAGGATCAGCTCAATAGGTTTTACTCAGCAAATAACTTGGGTAGTCACTTGCTCCTCCATTTTCTCCTATGCCTGGAACAGTGTAGATGCACAAAAAAGAAAAAGAAATTGAGTTAGAAATACACAGAGTATCATATTGTTAGTTTTCTAGTTTCTTACAACAAAGTCAAATTATTGCTACATGTGTGAGAAATGGCAGTGTGAAGTGATAAGCATCTGATATGAGGTCCCTCCTATTAAGTATTGGCCATGGGTCAACTGCCCTCAGTTGACTCCCTTGCATTTTGTCTCATTATGTGCTGTCGTACAGCCAGCAGATCTCTGCTCTCCTAATCTTTCTGTCATTAATGATTGGCCTTCATTCTGGCAGCTTTTTGGCTTGAAACTGAACATTTTGACAAGTTCTACAGAGACAAAAATTTAGCCAAGGGCTCTTTTGTTAATTAAAACATTTTATCCCACAATTGCTATCAGGGGCTTTTCAGAGCTCATGAGGTTCCCATTGCTATCTGGATTTCAAGAACGAAGAGGAAAAGTGTTAGACCTTCTGAAGTCACAGGAAAGGCAAATTCTTACCATCTTACATTTAAACATCTGCCCAGAAAAGAGCCATGCAGGCAAGAGGGCATTTCCCCATCTTTTCCATGAGCCATTGTCTAGTGATTTGGAATCACCTAGATAGCCAAAGCAAATAAATCAGACCTAAGACACCACTTCTGGGTTCTAATTGTCCAAATTGGCTGTCTAAGCAAGCTGCTAATTCCAAATGATTCTAATTCACAGGAAAATTGTTGAAACTTCTGTTTCAGCTGTTGAAAGCTGACCTCAAGTTTCTTAATATTGTGAGGATTATATGGAAACTGCACAGACATGTTTCTAAAGCATAATATATTTATTATTATATGGCGATGAGTATATAACTGAAATTCAACAGAAGCCTAAAAATGGTTCTCCATGGCTTTTTGCAGCCTAAATTACAACTGTTTGGTATAAAACACCAGGTTGTGTTTTGATGGTCATTTTTTTTAAATTACTTGTTTTATTCAGGTCATATTTCCCTTTTTGAGATGATTTAAGAACTTTAATAAACTGTAATCTGAACACTCTCAGGAAGTTCTTCCTGCTCTTTTGGGAAGAAGACACACAGATAAACCCAGGGCTGAGACTGAATTATGTTCTGAAAATACAAAGACCAGGAGGTCTGGTCTGTCCTCAGAGCCAGAGTGGCTGATTTACAATATCACCGAAATCCCCACAGATATGTGATCACTTCCTGTCTCCACTGCCTTTGTAAGTTTTGTGTAATTTAAGAATGTTAACACAGATAGAATAGGAAGCACGAGCAAATACTCACAAATCAAAAAGTTATACCCAAATTCAAACTTTCACTTGCTAAATGCCTCCGAATGGAGATTAACTTTCATTTCTAGCAAGATGAGAAAACTATAAGCTTGCTGACCTATTGGTTTAACTTATTAAATTTCTTCACAAAACTTTGGGTGTGTAATGTGAAACACTTTGGTGAAAACCAACAGAAATTGTGAAGAACCAGATGAGATAGACATGATATGCTGAACTGGATTACCTTGGAGTGTAAGATATTTCAAAGCTAGATCTTGTTCAAAGTTCTCAGATCCAGTATTCTCCAAATTCGTGAGAATTCCTTATCTCTGGAGGTCCAAAGAAAGGTCTAATTGTGCAGAGATAGCTCGAAAAACTGGATAATGGAAAAAGTAAGAAAGGGGATAAATCACTAGAAAATTAGGAAATTATATGCAGAATGTACTCCATTCTGTCCTCTCCTCAAAATGATGAAAAAGGGGAAAATTAAGATGTCAAATTAAACATTTTCAAAGTTAATTTCTATACAACCCAATTTTATTAATGATATTAAAGATTTGTCAGAGTGACTTTTTAGCATAATCTTATAGTGTACACTTTCAAAAATATTTTTAGCACAACCATTTCTTCTATTTCTTGTCTACGTTAGAGTAAACAGCAAGGGTTGAAAAATAGCAACATAGTTATGCTTAAGGACTGAGCAGTCAGGGGGCCTTTCATAGGTATTGGCCACAGAAAAGCCATTAGCAATTTCCTTCTCAGTTATGATTTCACTATTATTTCAATCCAAAAATCTAGAGAGCAAAACCAAAAACTGCTCCTGTTTGTGTGGAGAGTGAAGACAGTCATTCAATGATAACAAATACATGTTAAATTACAACTATAAACAGAGCTTCAAAGGAGAGGTACTGGAAGCTCTGAGGTCTTCCAACATGGGCTTGACCCAGTGGAGACATCAGGAAAGGCCTCGTAGAGGAAACAGAGACTGAGCTAAGGTGGGAAGGATAAGAAGGGGCAGGAGTTAATAGGCAAAGCTGGAAGGAAATAACTGTCCAGATAAAGACACTGATATATAAAAGGCAGGCCCAGATCAGAGGGTGAGGTCTGAGTGGGCCTGCCATGGGGAGTGAGAGGACCTGCTACGGGGCTGGTATACAGAATGCAAGAAAAAGAATCATGGTGCAAGGCGATTCTGGGGTAATAGGCCACACCAGGGTCTTGGAGACCACAAGAACATGTTCTCATTTAAGGACAGAGGAAAGCCAGTGACATGGGTTGAGTTTGATTTTTAACAAAATTGTTCTGGCTAAAGCATGGGAACTCAACTTGAATGGGCAACAAAGGATACCAGTACAATGGAAAATTGCATTGGGCCAAAAAAAGGCTCCGAAGGCCTGGACTGAGAAGTTGGAGATGGGGATAGAGAGGCAGTGGGTATGGTGTAAAGAGCCAGCCAGAGATGACTCTGGTATTACTCACTTATATCCTTGGTAGCTGTAGTGCCATCTGTTAGAAAGAATTGGGCAATCACTAAGCTTTCAAGGAAAAACCTGACTTTGGTTTTGGACATGTCAAAATTGAGCTGCTCTATGATATTTCATAGGAAGTGTCAAATGGGCAGTGAGATACACATGTCTTGGTCTCAGAAGGAGGTCCACGCCAGAGGTAGACATGACAAGTTATATAACATGTTAAAGGTTAAGCATAAGCATAACTGGCATTACTAATCTATTCACAAATATGATGCTGGGAACAAAATTTAAAGTGATAAAAACATCTGGATACCTCTAACTATTATCAATCACTCTTAACACTGTTCTCCTCCTTTCCTCCCCTCCAGGTTTGACACTTCATTATAACTCCCCTAGGCCTTTACTTTTAAAATTGGAATTCTTCTAGGAAATCTATTTGACCTAGTTTCATATATTAGAATGTTTTCTCGGTTCCTGGTTGAGACAATTAAGGTTCTTCAGTTCAGCAAAAGTTCTAATATGTTGATCTCTTCCACAGCCTATTGCTAAATTTCCCCAAGAAATTGAGCTATACACTGTCCAGAGAATTCTTCCTACCTTTTGGAGCACTGGGCACAGGCTGAACAAGAGAAAATGATTTAAAAGAATACAGCATTTATTGAATAGCATAAAACTAGTAATTTTCTTTCTCCAATAAAATGACAATTTTCTAGGCTTTTGCCTAACTCTTCCAACTTTCTTAACCATTCTTTCCCTCCCTGGTGTTCAATATCTTAAATCCATGTTATATATTAAATATTCGAAATAGCAAAAATTATTCAGAACATCTGAGACTCCCACAGACTTTATTCTGGAAAGAATTTGGCATTTGAAATCTAAGTTTACTAGGCAATAATTTTAATTAAAAAAAAAAACAAAAACAAAAAGGTTTTTAGACAATAAACAAAATTATAAAGGTTTTTAGACAATAAACAAAATTATAATTTAACTACTAATGGTTACATTTTTGTTCAATTTGAATTTAAAATATATTATCCTGATCTACTCAAAAGCAGCGGTTGTTACAGAAAGAACTTAACTATCAGAAGATCCAGTTTTGGAGCTAGTTCTTCCTCTTTCTTCATTTATGACCTTACGGAAGTCACTCAGTCTCTTTGGACCTCAGCATCTTCATCTATAAAATGGAAATATTAGTACCTGACTTCAAAGGGTGGTTTTAAAAACACTATATATCTATATAAACTCTCTTAGATTTACACATACAATCTATTGCTTTATTGCTATTTGAATGTAAAATATTATTATTGCTAAAACTTTCAAAAAGAAATCTTTTCTTATAATTTTCTTAATGTCTGTTTCTTCTTGAAATGATCTATCTCAAATTCTTTTATAATTAGCAGTCTGTTATTTTTGTGTAAACTTGACTGGGCCATGGGGTGCCCAGATATTTGATTAAAATGTATTCTGGGTGAGTCTATAAGGTTGTTTCCAGATGACATTGACATTTGAATCGATAGACTGAAGAAAGCAGATTGCCCTCCTTAATATGGGTGAGCCTCACCTAATCCATTGAAGGCCTGAATAGAACAAAAAGCTTGAGTAAGAGAGAATATGCTCTCTTAACCTGACTTTCTTTGAGCTGGGACGTTGTTTTATTTCCCGTCTTCAGACTTAGCTTGGACTAGAATTTACACCAGCACCTCTCTTGGCTCTCAGGTCTTTGGAATTAGACTGGAACTGTACCATTGGCTCACGTGGATTTCCAGCTTGCCAACTGCAGATCTAGGGATTTGTCAGCCTCCCCATGCACATGAGCCAATTCCTTATAGTAAGTCTCTCTCTTATTCTATTGTGAGATAGATAGATGTTTTAGATAGATTATAGATAGATAGATAGATAGATAGATAGATAGATAGATAGATGACAGATATCCTATTGATTCTGTTTCTCTTGAGAATCCTGACTAATACACGCTCCTTCTAGATATAAATAGTCAGAGGATCTGAATGTCTTTGCAGCACCATGTGATTGAAAGAATGTGGTCTGTGGAGTCAAGGACACACTAGTAAGTTATGAGTTTTTGAACAAATCATCTAATCTCTCAGAACCACGCTTTTCTTATAGTAAACTAATTTTTTAAGACTTTACAGTAGAGCAAAGTGGCTAGCATATAAGAGTCTTTCCATTAATACTAGTGACTTTTTTCTTTCTCCTTTTTTTCTTCCTAAAGTCTCTTCTAACCCGTGTGAACATTCTCTCCTTAGAGAGAGCTGTTTCACAATGCTGGTGGCCATGGGGGAGGGCAGCAGTCCATGGTGGGCACTGCTGATGTGTAAGCATTCTGACTGTGAACCACAATTTCTACACATAGAGCTGCTAAACGTCTTTAGGGAGTTCACTAACCCTAAAAGGCTCCCAAGGCAATTCTGAATCATAAATACATGAAACATCAGAGTTATGTTTTTGAAAACAAGTTCTAAATGTTTTTAACTCCCCAGAAATAATTCACCCTTGCTGCATGCTCTCCTCCCTAGTAGTGCTAGCAGACCCACAGAAACTGGGGACTGCTGTCGTACACCATCCAGCACCCACAGCAGATTGAAGTGATAGAGCCAAAGCTCTTGGCATGGTTCTCCTTACATAAACCCTGCCATGGGCTCAGTCACTTGTTTCTTTTCTCCTCTTTGGGAGGTTCCATACTTTCTCTAGCATCCTTTCTAGGCAGCAGAACAAGAGTCCTCATCCATGAAATACCCTCTCCACATCATTGCTGGCTTAAACTCATGCTCTTTACGGCTCCGACCAAATGTAAATACATATGACCCAATGGGCAGATTGGTTATTTTTGGAAGGGTACTGCTGTTTACTTTGGAGAAAACTCACCATGCCAAGAGTGACAAATACTTTTCCCTTTACTCAGTGATAATATATTTGGGGCAATTTGGCAATATCCAAATTTTTGATGTTTTTAAGTACCAGCACTGAACCATAAGTGAGAACTGTGTTTGGTATATTCCTGCACTCCCAAGAGAGATGAGAAATGGGTCAGCTTGGAGGAAAGGAAAGGAAGTTGCCAGCACCACTGGAGACATTGAGTTGTCCCTCTTCATATCGTTACTGAAGAAAATGCAGAATCAAAGAGACAGTGCAGGTCCTCCCAGTTGGAGGAACTCTAGTCTGATCTCCCATCATTTTCTGCCTCGGTCTCCAAATAGCCTGCTCTGATGGCTGACCGTCCCATGGAGCCATGATCCAGAATGGCATTCCTTCAGGAGTGTTGTTTATGCATTTCAGTATGTTGCTATGATGTGTCATCTCAATTTTCTACCTGCTTTTCAGTAAAAATGAAAGCTGCTTCATGTGTACAGAGTTTCAATTTGGTAAGATAAAAAAGCTCTGGAGATGGATTGTGGTGATGGTTGCACAACAGTGTCAATGTACTTAATGCCAAAGAACTATACACTTAAAATGGTTAAAACAGTGCATTTTATGTTACATGTATTTTACTGCACAAAAAAGAAAGAAAGAAAGAAAGAAAGAAAGAAAGAAAGAAAGAAAGAAAGAAAGAAAGAAAGAAAGAAAGAAAGAAAGAAAAAGGAAAG
>NW_011889290.1:2438112-2441085 GCF_000151845.1 Pteropus vampyrus | reverse complement strand
TAGTGCTCTCAGGTGCTTTAGCACTTGTAAGTCATTCAGACTTCTCAGGAGTCTGCTTAAACTTATTATTTGCTGCTCAAAATCCTTCAGAAACCATTAGCTTATATTAAATGTAAAGCCAGTAAATTCTTTCCTAATGACAGAGTCATTTAAAGTGGCTAGTTTGAAAGACGTACAGCTAACTTTACACCAGGGACGTTTTATAGAGAAACTAGACCTGAGTGATGCCTTCTTTAAGTGCCCCTTTCAATCACCCCAGCAGGAGTTGTCTTGGGGCAATAAGGAAAGAAAATTATTCCAGTGAAAGGCAATGCTTTTCATTTTCCTTTGGCTCTAGAACTTAATGGCACACCAATGACTAGCTGTCTTGTTTTTGAATTGTGGCAGCTCGAAACTGTCAATCACCACAGACAACAACGATCATATATTATGTTTATAAACCACTTTTCATTTTCAAATGCTTGGCAGGCACAGAGGAATTATATCAATCACTTTTTCTTCATGTGGCTTGAGAAATTCTTGAAGAAATGATTGATTTCTAACAGAATAGCACCAAGTGGGAAATGAACGCAGGTATCATTTTTACCTGTAGAATGAATCATGCTTTTATGGGCAATTTTGTTTATACGATCACATCTGAATTGCACAAATAAGAGCAAAACAAATTATACCCATTCGAGACATGAAAAACTGAGGACCTGAAGCATAAGGATTACGACCCAAATTTCCATCTCTTAACTCAATGTTTGCTCAGATATGTGCATTTAAAAGTGCCTGCAGGCTTTATTAGCCTGTAATTTCTCAGGGATGT
Source organism: Pteropus vampyrus (assembly GCF_000151845.1). NCBI lineage: Eukaryota > Metazoa > Chordata > Mammalia > Chiroptera > Pteropodidae > Pteropus > Pteropus vampyrus. The sequence goes on along the minus strand of NW_011889290.1, from coordinate 2,440,274 downwards.
TCTTAGTTTTCCTGGGCAACCCTTGATTCATCTTCTTACACAAGAAACCACCCAACATTTAGGTACTGCATATAGTGACAGGAAAGTAGTAGAAGGAAGAGGGCTTTGCTCTTTGATCTAGAGGCAGACATTCAATGCCACTCACCCCTCTGTGAGAGGAGAAATTAAAGGAGACGTTTTGACATACTGCTTCCCTTAGTGAAAATAGTAATAATTACTGATCTCTAGTGAGCACTTAGTATATACTAAACACTGTTCAAATGTGTTTCACCCTACATTAACTGATTTCATCTTCACAATCATCGTAGGGAATGGATATTATCAGATGGGTTCTATTGGAAACAGAAAATAGGAGTCACAGAGAGGTGAGGTGGCTTGCATAGCTTGAACTTGGCAGAGCCAGACTTTGAAAACAATGTAGCTTCAGAATGTGTATTTTTAACCAGTCCTTTGTCCATGTTGCTATTCAGACAGCTATTTCACAAGCGATCAAATCTCATGTAATTATCAGAATACTTCTATTCATCCTCTTCACCCTGTCTTCATTCTTTGTCCAGTAAGGAAGCAGGATAAATGTCACACACACACACACACACACACACACACACACACACACACACACACACACACCCCAGAGTTTTCTATCCCTGGGAGGATGAGGAAAGAATGTGTTGTGTATCTATATGTGTGTATGCCCACAAGCACATAGGTTTCTGTGCAGAGCTAAAAGTGTAAATATCTGGTGTCCACAGCATTTTAAAAATTATTTTACTTTATGGGATGTTGCAACTCTGATCTAGTAATAGCAGAAGTAGAGACAGGCAGAACCATGAGGACTTCAGAATACTTATTACTTATCAAACAACTGTCCACTCCTCTCCTTTCTCTGTCTGGCTAACACCAGTTCATACTTTGAGTCTTGGCTCAAATGTCCTTTCCTCTAAGCTACCAGACTCCCAAGGCGAGGTCAGCCCCATAAGTCACAAAGTGACAGAATAGTGGGCTGTTTGTAGCAAAGATAGTGTGGGAAATGACTGAGAAGTTTTGAGATATGGAGGTAGTTGGTCTAATGTGAAATTCCTCAAAGGAGGAGACTAGAACCTATGCATCTTCTATTTCTGGTGCCTGGCGTCTCTAGCATTATAAATCCCTAGGGATGAGATGAATACATGGTAAATGTGAATACTGTTTCCAGGTGCCTATCTCATACATGTACAGTGTGTATCCACAGTGACACTAAACTTGGTACATCAAGATTCTGGCTTTCTTTAATCCTTTGCATCAACTTTTGGCCAGAAGAGTGATGGGTGAAGATTGTGTAATTTAGGAGTCAGCTGAACTAACCAGGTCCTCTAGGATTCAAATAGAGTTGGCTAAACCTCCTTCCCACATCCTGTGGGAAGTCCAGGGCCCTACCAAGATTTCTGCAAACTCCATGGGAGTAACATTCCCATGGTCACCTCTTGTGCCAGTTTCCTGCCCTGCTGACCTTTCTGTCTCATTCACAGCTCACTTCCAGTGACTGTTTCTTTCTCTCCACCTTATGTCAACCCAAACTTGGCCACAGACTCTTTCCTTGATATCACCAAACTCCACTTATACAAGTGGATGGGCATATAGAAGAGTTTCACTCAAATTAAAGATGGGGATGGAGTGTACACAGAACTACATAGCGGATGGTTTCAGATGAAAAGTTAGGCATCCCTCATTCATACCTGCTCCAGTGAATTTCTTATTGGCTGACTTTTCCCCTATCATCTCTGATCTCCCAACATGGTAGAAACACAGTCTTTCAATTTTCTTATCTCATCTTTGTCTGTTGTGTTGTTGTTGTTGTTGCTCTCCACCCACTACATTCCTGTTCTTTTCTGATACCATGAAGTTTTCTCATCTCTTGGTGTTTACTGTCCACACCCTCACCTTCATAAAAAATCATGCCCGCCCATTTAAATATATTTCTAAACAAAGTCGATTCTCAAGAGAAGAATTCTGCAGTCAGTTCTCAAAGTAATAATTTTCCCCACAACCTTTCCCAGTGGGAGTTATAATGACCCTGGTATCAAGAAGGGAAAAATGAGTAAGTGGGAGAAGAGTGGATATAGTGTGAGATGTAGCTGTCTTTTCAGGCTATGGACCAACAAGTAGACCAAATGGTAAATGGC
>NW_011889290.1:2364164-2438062 GCF_000151845.1 Pteropus vampyrus | reverse complement strand
AGAAGGAAGAGGGCTTTGCTCTTTGATCTAGAGGCAGACATTCAATGCCACTCACCCCTCTGTGAGAGGAGAAATTAAAGGAGACGTTTTGACATACTGCTTCCCTTAGTGAAAATAGTAATAATTACTGATCTCTAGTGAGCACTTAGTATATACTAAACACTGTTCAAATGTGTTTCACCCTACATTAACTGATTTCATCTTCACAATCATCGTAGGGAATGGATATTATCAGATGGGTTCTATTGGAAACAGAAAATAGGAGTCACAGAGAGGTGAGGTGGCTTGCATAGCTTGAACTTGGCAGAGCCAGACTTTGAAAACAATGTAGCTTCAGAATGTGTATTTTTAACCAGTCCTTTGTCCATGTTGCTATTCAGACAGCTATTTCACAAGCGATCAAATCTCATGTAATTATCAGAATACTTCTATTCATCCTCTTCACCCTGTCTTCATTCTTTGTCCAGTAAGGAAGCAGGATAAATGTCACACACACACACACACACACACACACACACACACACACACACACACACACACCCCAGAGTTTTCTATCCCTGGGAGGATGAGGAAAGAATGTGTTGTGTATCTATATGTGTGTATGCCCACAAGCACATAGGTTTCTGTGCAGAGCTAAAAGTGTAAATATCTGGTGTCCACAGCATTTTAAAAATTATTTTACTTTATGGGATGTTGCAACTCTGATCTAGTAATAGCAGAAGTAGAGACAGGCAGAACCATGAGGACTTCAGAATACTTATTACTTATCAAACAACTGTCCACTCCTCTCCTTTCTCTGTCTGGCTAACACCAGTTCATACTTTGAGTCTTGGCTCAAATGTCCTTTCCTCTAAGCTACCAGACTCCCAAGGCGAGGTCAGCCCCATAAGTCACAAAGTGACAGAATAGTGGGCTGTTTGTAGCAAAGATAGTGTGGGAAATGACTGAGAAGTTTTGAGATATGGAGGTAGTTGGTCTAATGTGAAATTCCTCAAAGGAGGAGACTAGAACCTATGCATCTTCTATTTCTGGTGCCTGGCGTCTCTAGCATTATAAATCCCTAGGGATGAGATGAATACATGGTAAATGTGAATACTGTTTCCAGGTGCCTATCTCATACATGTACAGTGTGTATCCACAGTGACACTAAACTTGGTACATCAAGATTCTGGCTTTCTTTAATCCTTTGCATCAACTTTTGGCCAGAAGAGTGATGGGTGAAGATTGTGTAATTTAGGAGTCAGCTGAACTAACCAGGTCCTCTAGGATTCAAATAGAGTTGGCTAAACCTCCTTCCCACATCCTGTGGGAAGTCCAGGGCCCTACCAAGATTTCTGCAAACTCCATGGGAGTAACATTCCCATGGTCACCTCTTGTGCCAGTTTCCTGCCCTGCTGACCTTTCTGTCTCATTCACAGCTCACTTCCAGTGACTGTTTCTTTCTCTCCACCTTATGTCAACCCAAACTTGGCCACAGACTCTTTCCTTGATATCACCAAACTCCACTTATACAAGTGGATGGGCATATAGAAGAGTTTCACTCAAATTAAAGATGGGGATGGAGTGTACACAGAACTACATAGCGGATGGTTTCAGATGAAAAGTTAGGCATCCCTCATTCATACCTGCTCCAGTGAATTTCTTATTGGCTGACTTTTCCCCTATCATCTCTGATCTCCCAACATGGTAGAAACACAGTCTTTCAATTTTCTTATCTCATCTTTGTCTGTTGTGTTGTTGTTGTTGTTGCTCTCCACCCACTACATTCCTGTTCTTTTCTGATACCATGAAGTTTTCTCATCTCTTGGTGTTTACTGTCCACACCCTCACCTTCATAAAAAATCATGCCCGCCCATTTAAATATATTTCTAAACAAAGTCGATTCTCAAGAGAAGAATTCTGCAGTCAGTTCTCAAAGTAATAATTTTCCCCACAACCTTTCCCAGTGGGAGTTATAATGACCCTGGTATCAAGAAGGGAAAAATGAGTAAGTGGGAGAAGAGTGGATATAGTGTGAGATGTAGCTGTCTTTTCAGGCTATGGACCAACAAGTAGACCAAATGGTAAATGGCCAGACCAGACAGAGACAAAGCCACCTTTCAGTTGGTTCATAAAGCCCTTAATATGTGATGGTCACAGGTGAGTATTTGGCCTAAAACACAATAAAAATTCAACCCATTATCAAGGCATTTCTTGCCCAGGGGTAGGCATTCACACAACACAGTCTATAGTGCCATGAGATCTGCGAGAAACCAGCGAGGCCTCAGCATACTCATCTAATCACTAAGGAGGAGAGGTTGGCAAAATATCAGGGCTGTTGGAGCCATGGCTTCTTCCCTTTGTACCAGTCTCTTCTGTTGCTATCATGGAAAACATAAAAATGTGCATAAATCTCAGGATTCTGGCCTCTACATTCTTGTTCACCTCCATTGTCTATCCCTTTCCTTTGGGCAATCAGATAGTCCACATTCTACAAGTCTCTCAATATACCACACACTGTTAATTGCCTGACCTACAACCACAAATCCCCTTTTTCTTCCACATTCTATTTTTATTTTTTTAATTTATTTTTTTAATTTCACTCATCCCCTCATCCCCTCCCTTTGGCAGCCATCAGCTTGTTCTCTATATCTATGGGTCTGTTTCTGTTTTTGTTGTTTATTTATTCATTTGTTTTGTTTTCTTAGATTCTACACATAAGTGAAATGATATGGTATGTATTTTTCTCTGTCTGACTTACTACATTTAGTATAATATCCTCTAGATCCATTCATGTTGTCTCGAATGGCAAATCTCCATTCTTTTTTTATTGCTGAGTAATATTCCATTGTATATATACACCACATCTTTTTTATTCATCCATCTATCCATGGACACCTATGTTGCTTCCATATCTTGGCTATTGTAAATAATGCTGCAGTGAACATAGGGGTACATATACATTTTCAAATTAATGTTTTTGTTTTCTTCAGATAAATACCCAACAGTAGAATTGCTGGGTCATATGGTAGCTTTATTTTTAATTTTTTTTTAGGAATCTCCCTACTATTTTCTATAATGGCTGAATCGATTTGCAATTCCACCAACAGTATACATGGGTTCCTTTTTGTCCACATCCTCTCCAATACTTGTTATTTGTTGTCTTTTTAATAATAGCCATTCTGACAGGTATGAGGTGGTATCTCACTGTGGTTTGATTTTCATTTTCCTGATGGTTCGTGATGCTGAGCATCTCTTCATATGTCTGTTGGCAATCTGTATGTCCTCTTTGGAAAAATGTGTATTCAGGCCCTCTGCCTATTTTTTAATTGAGTTCTTTGATTTTTTGGTGTTAAGTTTATAATTCCTGACATATTTTAGATATTAACCCTTATTAGATGTATAATTTGAAAATATCCTCTCATTCGGTGGAGTTATTTTTTTATGGTTTCCTTTGCTATACAAAAACCTTTTAATTTGATTTAGTCTTGTTTATTTTTTATTTGATTTCCCTTGCCTTAGGAGACATATCCAAAAAGATGTTAAGATTAGGGTCAAAGTGTTTACTGCCTACATTTTCTTCTAGGAGTTTTATGGCTTCGGGTTTTACATTTAAGTCTTTTAATTCATTCTGAGATTATTTTTGTAGATGGTGTAAGAAAATGGTTAAAATTTATTTTTTTTGCATGTGTCTGTTTAATTTTTCCAGTACCACTTATTGAAAAGACCATCTTTACCCTATTGTATATCTTTGCCTCCTGTGTGATAGATTAATTAACCATATAGGTGAGGATTTATTTCTGGGATCTCTAGTCTATTCCATTGATCTATGTGTCTGTTTTTTGGTGCCAGTGCCATAATATTTTTATTATTGTAGCTTTGTATAATATTTTGAAACCTATGTGTCTGTTTTTTGGTGCCGGTGCCATAATATTTTTATTATTGTAGCTTTGTATAATATTTTGAAACCAAGGAGTGTAATATTTCCCACTTTGTTCTTTTTCAAGATAGGCTATTTGGGGTCTTTTTTTTTCCCAGTGCCATATAAACTTTAGTATTAATTGTTCTAGTTCTGAGAAGAATGCCACTGATATTTTAGTAGAGATTGTATTGAATGTGTACATTGCTTTGGGTAATAAAGACATTTTAACCACATTAATCCTTCCAATCCATGAGCATAGGATATCTTTCCATTTATTTGTATTCGATTACTTTCTTCAATATCTAACAGTTTTCAGAGTACAGGAATTTCATCTCCTTAGTAAAATTTATTCCTAGATACTTTATGTTTTTTGATGCAATTGTAAATGGGATTGCTTTCTTAATTTCTCTTTCTGATTGTTCATTAATAGTGTATATAAACTCACAAATTTCTGTTTATTAATTTTTCATCCTACAACTTTACTGAATTCATTTATTAATCTTAGTACTTTTTTTGGTGGAGTTTTTAGGTTTTTCTACATATAGTATCATGTTGTCTATACATAGTGACAGTTTTATTTCTTCTTTTCCAATTCGAATGAATTTTATTTCTTTGTCTTGTCTGATTGCTGTGGTTAAAACTTCTAAAATTATGTTGAATAAAAGCAATGATAATGGAGATTCTTGTCTTCTTCCTCAACTTAGAGGAAAAGCTTTCAGTTTATCACCGTTGAGTAAGATGTTAGATGTGAGTTTGTCGTAAATAGCCTTAATTTTATTGAAGTAAGTTCCCTCCATAGCAATTCTGTTGAGTTTTTATCAAAAATAGATGTTAAATTTTGTCAAATTTTTTTTGCATCTATCGAGATGATTGTATGGTTTTTATCTTTCATTTTGTTGATGTGACGTATCACATTTATTGACTTATGTATGTTGAACCATTGTTGCATCTCTGAGATAAATCCCACTTTGTCACAGTATATAATACTTTCAATGCATTGTTAAATCTGTTTTGCTAATATTTTGTTGAGAATTTTTGCATCTATGTTCATCAAAGATATTAGCCTGTAATTTTTTTTTTATAACGTCTTTGTCTGGTTTTAGTATCAAGGTAAGGCTTGCTTCATAGAATGAATTTTAATACATCTTTCTCTTTAACTTTTTAAAAAATAGTTTAAGGATAGGTATTAATTCTTCTTAAATGCTTCGTAGAATTTACCTGTGAAGCCATCTAGTCCTCAAGTTTTATTTGTTGGGAGATTTTTGAGTACTGCTTTAATTTTGTTGATAGTAATTGGTCTGTTTATATTTTCTAATTCTTCTTGGCTCTATTTAGGAAGGTTATATGCTTCTAGAAATATCCACTTCTTCTAGATTGTTAAATTTGTTGGCATATAATTGTTCATAGCATTCTTTAATGATTTTTTGAATTTCTGTGGTGTTGGTTGTAACTTCTACTCTTTCATTTATGATTTTATTTATTTGGGCTCTATATCTATTTTCTTGACGAGTTTGGCTAAATATTTGTCAATTTTGTTTATCTTTTCAAAGAACTCACTCAGTTTCATTGATCTTCTATTTTTAAAATTTTTATTTTGTTAATTTCTGATCTTAATTATTTCCTTCCTTCTGCTTACTTTGGGTTTTGTTCTTTTCCTAGTTCTTTTAGATGTAAAGTTAGTTTGTTGATTTGGAGTTTTTCTTGTTTCTTGAGATAGGGATGCATAGCTATGAACTGTCCTCTTAGAGGCTTTTGTTGCTTACCATAAATTTTGAAAAGTAGTGTTTTCATTTTCATTTATCTCAAGGTAACTTTAATTTCCTGTCTGATTTTCTCTTTGATCTATTGGTTGCTTAATAGCACGTTGTTTAGTCTCCATGTATTTGTTTTTTTCGAGTTTTCTTTCTATAGTTGATTTCTAGTGTCCCACCACTGTGGTCAGAAAAGTTGCTCGATATGAATTCAGTTTTCTAGAATTTATTGCGGTTTGTTTTGTGGCCTAATATGTGATCTATCCTGGACAACATTGCATGTACACTTGAAGTAAAAATGTGTTTTCTGAAGTTTGGGGATGAAATGTTTCATAAATGTCTGTTAAGTCAATCTGCTCTAATATGGCATTAAAGGACATTATTTCCTATTAATTTTGCATCTGGATGATTTAATCATTGGTATGAGTGGAGTATTAAAACCTCCTAATATTACTATAACACTGTGAATATCTCTTTTCATGTCCATTCATATTTGCTTTAGATATGTAGGTGCTCCTATGTTGGGTGCACAGGTATTTATAATTGTTATTTCTTTTTCTTGGATTGATGCTTTTATGATTATGTAATGTCTTTCTTTGTCTTTTGTTTACATTCTTTGTTTTAAAGTCTATTTTGTACGATATGAGTATTGCTGCCCCAGCTTTCTTTTTGTTTCTATTTGCATTAAATACCTTTTCCATCCCCTCATTTTCAGTCTATATATGTCTTTTGATTTGAAGTGAGTCTCCTGTAAGCAGAATATAGATGAATTATGTTTTTTAATTCATTCAATCACCTTATGTCTTTTTATTGGAGCATTTAATCCATTTACATTTGAAGTAATTATTAAGTATATGCTTACTGCTATCTTCTTAATTTTCTTTTGTTGTTTCTGTAGTTCTCCTTTGTTCTTCTCTTCTTCTCTTAATCTCTTCCATTGTGGTTTTATGGTTTTCTTTAGTGTTTTGTTTGGGTTCCTTTCTCTTTTTTCTTTGTGCAACTTTTATAGGTTTTTTTGTTTCTAGTTACCATGGGGTTTATGTATATTATTCTATATCTATAGCAGTCTATTTTAAACTGATAAGTATTTAAATTCATATATAGTTCTAAAAGAACTATATTATACTCTCCCTTCTAACTTTTATGTTTTTGATATCATATTTTTTGATATTTTTGCTTTATGTATCTTCTGCTTATTGTTCAAGTTGAGTTTTGTGCTTTAGTCTTTTGACATTCATAGTGGCCTTTTAAATTTGCCTTATTTATTAAATAGTTGATTTTACCTGTGAGATTTTTCCCCATTCTAATGTTTTCTTATTTCTGATGATGGCCTTTCATTTTCTGCTTAAAGAATACCCTTTAACATTTGTTGTAAATCTGTTTTAATGGTGATGAACCCCTTTAGTTTTTACTTATCTGGAAAATTCTTTTATTCTGATTTAATTCTGAATGATAACCTTGCTGGGTAAATTATAAGTTCTTTTTTTCCAGCACTTTCAAAATGTCCTGCCACTATCTTTCAGCTTTAAAGTCAGTGCTGAGAAATAAGCTAAGAGCCTTATAAGGTTTCCTTTGTATGCAACTAGTTTTCCTCTTGCTGCCTTCAAAATTATTTATTATTTTTAACTTTTGCCATTTCAATCACAGATATTACTGTGGGTCTCTTTGGAGTTATCTTGTTTGGTGTGGAGTTCTCTGTGCTTCCTGGGTCTGGATGTGTGTTTTCTTTCCCAGTTTAAGAATGTTTTCAGCCATTGTTTTCTCAAATAAAGCTTTTGTTCTTTTTTCTCTTTCTTCTCCTTCTGGGATCCCTATAATGAGAATGTTTTTGCACTTGATATTGGTCCCTGGAACCATCCCCAGTATTTTAATTTTTTTTTCTTTTTGCTCATCTTATTGTTTGATTTCCACTAGTCAGTATTCCAGATCGCTGAATCATTCTTCTGTATTAGCTAAAACACTATTGATTCCTTCTAGTGTATTTTTCATTTCAGTTACTGCATTCTTCAGCTCTATTTGGTTCTTTATTATACTTTCTATTTGTTGAAGTTCTCCCTAAGTTCCTCTATTCCACAGGTTTGGTGAGCATCCTTATGATTGTTTCTTTGAATTTTATCAGACAAATTACCTATCTCTGTTTCATTAGGGTTTTATTCTGGTGATTGATCTTGTTCCTTCACTCGAGAGATATTCTTCTGTCTTTTCATTTTGTTTGACTTTCTGTTCATTTATATGAATTAAACAAAATGGCTATCTCTTCCAGTCTTGAAAAAGTGGCCTTGTATAGAAGCAATCTCTGTAAAGGCTGTGTGTCAGGTGTTTTTGGAAGTCCTGTTGAATCTAAATGGGAGGCTATGTCATTCAGAACGCTGGCCTACCGCGATAGAATGCCTCTGCATGGGGAGGTCAAGTGTGTGTAGTTATGACCTGTTGATCTTGTTTGCTTCTGTTCGGAGCTGAAATGGGCTTAGGTGATACAGCTGAGAGCATGCTGCAGTGACCTTGAAGATATGCCAGATCACCAGGACACAGCTCCTGCTTGCACTATCAAGGTAGAAGGGAATGCATACAATGTCACTCACCAGCACCTCTGATTCCAGAGAATCCCAGTACTTACCTAAGAACTCCTGTGCCTCCTCAGCCTTTTTTATACAGTCTCTCTCTCATTTGTTGTACAAAAAGTGGTCTTGTGTAGAAATGACCTCTGTGTAGGCTGTGTTTTCTGGGTCATCTTGTTAGCCCTCTTGGAGCCAGCTGGGGACTTATGGTGCCTGCGGGTCTGGGTTACCAGGCTGTAGCAGCTCTAGGCAGGGAAACCAAGTGTGTAAGATGACACCCTGTTGATACTGCTAGCTCCCTTTGTGTAGAGCTGAAATGGGCTCCAGGCAGTGTGGCTGGGAACACACTATAGCTATCTTGTAGATAGGCCAAAATACCCAGATAGGCTTCTGTCTGTTCTACCAAGAGGGAAGGGGACATAAACTGGTACTCACTGGCACTTCCAAGCTCAGAGAGCTCCTGCATATTCCCTGCCTTAGCTATACAGTCTCTTTCTCTTATTTGTTATTCAGAAGCTATTCAGTCACCTCTCAGTTGTCTCTCAAGAATAATTGCTCTCTTTATAGGTATACATTTCAGTGTGCTTGTGGGAGGGGACAAGTTCAGTTTCTTCCTATGCTGTTGCCATCTTGGATTTCTATTTTTCCCTAATTTATTCAGGCATCTTTTCCTCCCACAGTGATTTCATCTTTTGTCCCAGAATAGATCCTGATTTATATTAACCAATCACAATTACCTCCATTTCACCTGGAAGGGATTAGTAGATGAGGGAAGCCTGCAGGGGAGCATCTTCAAGTTGTTCCCTTCTCCTCAGGTGGTAACTTGTGTCTGAACAGCTGTCCAGACTGTGCAGCCATTCTGCAGCTGGCCAGAAGATGGTTGACAAGCAAGAGGGAGAACCTGGATCTCCCATGATATTGTTGAGCTGCTGTTCTGTGAGATAATAAATGACTGAGTTTTTCACACCAGTTTGAGCTGGAGCTTTATGTTATCTATGACTGAAAACAACTAATAAACCCAGAGCACAAGAACTATTTCTGCAAATATGTATATTAGATAACATTAGTGCTCTCAGCAGGAGTAGTGGGATCATTTGGGGATTGTCACAATAATTGGTGGGGGAGCACTCCACTTATTTCCTGGGAGGAAACAGGAATGTTAGATGTCCTGTAATTCATAGAAATATTGAACAAAATCATTATCTCATATTCCACAAGACTAAAATATTCTATTATACCACCATGATAACATTATACATGCCTAGAATCACCCCATTCTAGATATAATCACGAAGCATTTCTGCACAGGCTTAATATACAGCTATCATGTAAATCTCATTATGCTTCTTGTTTGGCAGCATAATGAGACTTGCGTGCTGTTTTGAAAAATCTCACAGACCAGAAAGCTGCTCATTGAGTTTGACACTCTTACTCATATTTGTTTGCATTTACACTGTGGCCTTCCTGATGATTGTCTGCATAAATATACTCATTTGACTTCCTCACTATGTTTCTTGATGCATAACTACCTGGGCATTTAGTAATTGATCACTATAGTGACTTTTAAAATATTTTTGTAGGTGGGTTATATTATCTATGATTTTTTTCCATGTAGTGTTACAGAATAATTTACTTTTAAAAGGAAATAATGATGGAAATGGTTTCACAGACATACATATACAAAACTGATCACATTGTATACCTAAAATACACCCTATTTAGTATACTTCCATTATACCCCTGTAAAGATGGAGAAACAGGGGGTCTTAGGTGTGATAAAATTGAAAGCAAGATAGGTAATCTGTGAAGTCTTTTCTAAAATTTCAGAAAAATACTATTTTACAAAGAATCTTGAAGTCGTGAACTCTAAACACGTAAGCCACTTCCAGAGATTTATGTATCTTTAGAGGGCACAGGTTGATCTCTTTGAGTTTCCTCTTTTACTGAAGTATGCCATGTAAGAAGACACTCAGTGACTATTGCCTGATCAGGAGACTCACCATTCTATTGTGTATCTAATGATACCTAACTATTCTATTGCTTAATTTTGGAGAAACCTGAATATGAAAATCACTTTCGAGTCTTCCATACCCTATCCCCAAATATGATCCATATTACTTCATAAACTGTTACTTTTCTGTCTGGTTGATTAATATTTAAAAATATAGTAGACCCAAAGCCAGTAATGTGCTAGAGCTGGCTCACACTGGTTTTTAAGAGACAATTATGTGCTTTTCTTTACAACTCCACACTGAGTGCTTTTATATTGTTGGCTCAGCCATTGATATCAGCCATTGAGGGAGTATTTGCACCATGGAAACAGGCAAATGCAAATGCTACAGATCAGGGCTTCTTTCTCCCTAAGAACATATAGTTAAACATTTGTTAAACTAGCTCACCACTGCTCAGAATGTGAGCAGACACCCTCTTCACTTAGATGTGTCCAGACTGCAAATTGAAACATATAAAGTAGCAAATGCTTATTCTTAAAACTTCAAATAAGGTGTAGCTTTTTTCTGAATATCAAAATCTGCTTTTACATTATCAGAAGACTGAGAATACATACTAGGACACTGACCTTTTCTAGGAGTAGGTAAAAGATCTCTAGATCATTGATGAAAAGGTGGGTTAATGAATAGGTGGGTAACAAGGAAGTAAAGATGATGCCAAGTATCTGTGTGTATGGGTTGGGGGCGGGGGAAACTGGCTTGAAATCAAAGCTAACAAATTTGGGTTCCAACTAATAGATCTGACGCAAATGGTATGATTTCTGGAAGTTCATTAGTATACTCGTATTGAATGGGATTTGGCAGTGGGCTTGCTTTCCATTGGCATGAGGAAGTTAAAGAAGAAACTGCCAACAAAGATTTAGCCAACTAGATTACAATCAGCACACTCCACCTGAACTTGGTGCCCACATGACCATGAGAGTTAACACCTGGAAGTCTCCAGAACTTGGTAGGAAGCAGATGAAAAGATTCAGAGATGAGGAAAATGTGTTAAGGGCCTGGACCTTGAGCTCACAGAGACTCAGACTGCAGCCCTGAAATATAAAGCAAACCCAAATGTAATGAGATTAGATACATGCACCCTGACAGCAGAAGTCACACTGAGAAATAGAGACGCTATATATCCTATGTATTCTCCCAATCCAAGGAAGAGGGCACGAGAACTTTTCAGACATCTGGACTGCGGACTGGATCAGGGGATGTTTACCTTTGTGGTCACCTTCAGATTCCCCTCTATACTCTTCTCTCTTTTCTATGTGATGTCTCCTTATCTCCCTCAAGCACACATTTATTCAGCACAAATATATCATGGAGCCCAAGATACCTTATTGCTCTCTCCCAACTCCACATTAAAACTCACTCCAAGAAAAGGATCTAATGTCAGACATTTCTTCCTCACCCATCTCAGCCCAGTCATATCAAATCAAAAGAAATGTTCATCTTATATACCACTGTGCTGCAGGGACCATAACTCTGGTACATTTTATATCGTAGGAGCATCTGAATTATTGTACATCAGCCTAGTTGAGTTTTGCTTTCTCTGTCTAACTGTGGAGTTGACATACTGTGAAGAATTTTCTGGAGACTTTGTGGATACAAATAATTGGATCCAGACAAAACCAAGCACTTCTCTGAGTCTGATTTCTATAAATTATAACTTTGTTGTCTTTTTCTGAGTAGTTAGGATTAACAGCAAAACAGGGTGTGGGTGGATGGCTATTGAAGAGTGTGTTTCACTCAAAAGATATTAGAGATATAAAAAGAAAAAAAAGATAGTATTTGAACTATTCCTATTTGGAAAAATTCTCAGTAACAGAAAATCAGAAAGCCATCACTTCAGACACTATGCTTATGGGAACATTAGACTCGAGAAGATAGTGGATGGATCTGCTAATTGATGCTGAAAAATCACTTGTGTTTGCAATTAGTCCAAAACAGTGATGGAGGATGGCAACTGGATGGTTCTGAACAGAAGGGTCTATTTGCCACATTAAAAGGTGAAGACTTCTTCATCTATCTCTACTGCCATACACATCTGTTCAGGTACCTTTTAAAAACATATTTTCATTCATACAACTTTTGAGATTGAAATTGTGTAATCAGAATTTCAAGAAAAAATGTGGAGTAGCAAACAATTTTATTTGCCCTGGATTTTAGAGAGAAATATCATGTTAGGAAGGAAAAATAATAAGCCCCAGCTGCCATTTATTAGGAAAAATAAATTTTCAAAAAATTCAAAACGTATAAATCATATAGGTAAGGTTTTTGTCATATACATATATTAACAAAATTTGTAAAAGGTAAAAATCATCATGGGTCATGCAAATATAAAATGAAAATATCATAAATTTTATTTACATTTTTAACTAATGAGGGAATCAATAAGATGTTAAATGAGTTCAACATGTAGTTCAGCATACACACATAGACATACAACAAAGGCAATTAGAAACATTGAGGTAAATTTATAAATGGATGTAAGATTAGTCAATATTCACAGGGCAATAATTAATTACATATCCACTAGACAAAATACATTTGTATTTCAATGGTCAAGAATCATTTGTATTATCATGCAGTTTCTTCAATTTACAGAGTTCTAAATTAGCTCAAAAACAATGACTCAGAGATAACTTGAAAATGTATCTACAAAGGATAATAAGTAATCTCTGACTATTCCAAAATTTTCAAAAGTTTGTGTGTGTGTGTGTGTGTGTGTAATTTTTAATTGGATTTTTGTATCCATGGATTAAATCTACTTTTGTTTTAATAAGAAATAACTTAGCAATATTTATTTTTTACTAATTTTAATTTTATACATGTATATAGGAAGAAACCTTGCTTACATAAATAAGTAGTTGGTAAGTGAAAGAATTGTTGAGGCAACTCTATTCTTTGAACTTCTTCTGAGTTATATGCCAAAAATTACAGAATGAATCACTTTTAATGATCTATTAGATGATATTTAGGTTTTCTTCTAACTTTATTGGAATAAAAGAATTAGAAATAATCTATGTTGTTACCATCATTAGAATCATTTACTTTCTCAACACAAAATTTTGAATTGTTACTTACTTTGTTGCCCCCAAAGACATGTACATCCTGGAATAATGCATCATAATAATGTGAGTAAGAGGTATGCCTTTTATAAAATGGAGAAGGACAATTGAGAAGGCAAAGGAGAAAGAAGAGAACAAGCATTACGGTGTTATTTTTCTTGATGCTTCCCATGTCTGGCACAGAGTAAGATTTTTTTTAATTAACAGCAACCAAAAATATGAGTGAATAAATAAATGTCAAAAGTAGATTTACTATAAGACTAACAAAGCTCAAGTTTCAGGGCCTTTCAAAGACCTGGGTAAACACTTCAGGAAAGTGTCCACATGAGCATATGTTTCTTAAGTGAGCCTTTAACAATATGCTTATATGTTTATATGTAATAAAATTTGCAAAAGTAAAATAGTTTAACGGCAATGAGTTAATGTCTTTTTTTATTCTTATTTCTTGTCAATCACATTCTCCCCTCTCTAGGGTGAGGTGGAATGGCTGCAGGCCACTTGGGATCCAGTTAAGGGATAGCTGAGTTCAGGATATAATTAGTTTAGATTTAGTAAAATAAATTTATGCGAAGTTATTGCTAATTATTTTGACGTATAATGGCTTCTAGGAATGTCTCTATTACACACTGTGTCTAATCATGCCGCATCAAGACTTGAAGATGCAAGGCCTAAGATAAGAATAAGTTCTACAGAACTCAGCTATGTATAGGGGAGGAGAAACAGGTTTTGCTAGGTGTAGATCCAGAAGCTAGTCTGTGCAAAATTCTTCCAATCATCATTATGTAAAATTGTATGAAGAGGATCGTCAATACCTCTCAAAACAAAAGTTTACTATATGCTTTCTTTTTTCTTCTTTTATGGAGTGGGATATTTGCTACAATACAAACACATTTTTCCTGCATTTAGAAAGATGAATATTTTAACAAAACAAGTGAGAAATTATAGAGTCATGATTTGGATGTACATAAATGTATATCTATGAATTTATTTGGATGTCTATTTTCTTTTTTCAAGCTTAGATTTATTAAAGAATTAAGAGAAAAATTTGTATTAAATTTAACAGAATACAAACAAAAGTGAAAATATGTGCAATGGAGTCAATAAGAATTATTCTCTGAATTTTAACCAAAAAAGTCCAGATCATTCCAAAAACCTTAATTCATCAAAATGAAGAGATAAATTCTGAGTAGAAATCATGAATAGGATTGGATTATAGGAAAAACTAATCAATGAAGATGCAAGAATCATATGAACACATTGGGAAAAGATTTAAATGTCTTCTTGATTTGAGACAAAATATAATGAAGATACCATAAAACTCACAAAAAGTTGCTCTGACTAGCCATTGATGAAACTTGTTCATGCATATCTTCAGTTCAAGGAGAGTTTATGATTAGCCATTGTAAAAAAAAAATCTGAAATGTCCTGAAATCTCACTGTTTATATATGACAGAAGTTTTCCCAAATTTTGACAATAACAACAATCTTAAAATTACATAATATGACCAACAATGAAAAGTATTGTCAAATTTTGACAATAACAACAATCTTAAAATTACATAATATGACCAACAATGAAAAGTAAAACAAATGAAAGTTTGTAAACCTTCAATAATAAAAGCTAAAGTTTAATTAATTATGCTAGGAGAATGTGAATTCTTTCTATTCTCTCCATAGAAAATGTTACTACAAAACTGTTGTCTTATGAAGAGGTGATCAAAGAGAGTGTGACCAAAACAGGTAGGGAAAAAGCATTTTAGAGGTATGTTGGGAAGTTTATAAATAAATTATTTTTCTCAATTTTGTGAAGTTAAGGTATGTTTTAGATTTTCACATTTATAATTTTTTTGGAAAGATTTCTATCTTACCCCTTCCAATATTTCTTTTGTATATTCTCTCTCCTCTTCTGTTGATGTTAAATCTTAATACTATATTCTCTGTCTCTTACCAAACTCTTGCATTTTTCTATTCTTTGTCTCTTCATACTTTATTTTGAATATTCGCTTCTGACCTAACTTCCAGCTTGCTAAATGTCTCCTCAGCTAATGACTCATCTACTATTAAATCCAAATACGAGTTCTTAATTTTGCATATTGAATTTTTCAGTTTTGGAATTTGCTTTTGTTTTTTTGGGGTTTTTTGGCATAGTCAATTTTCTGCCAAAATTCTTAGTATTATCTCTTATATCCTTGAACATTAAAAAAATTGTTATGTCGAAATATGTATTTCTATTACATTTTCTTAT
This sequence comes from Pteropus vampyrus, assembly GCF_000151845.1. NCBI lineage: Eukaryota > Metazoa > Chordata > Mammalia > Chiroptera > Pteropodidae > Pteropus > Pteropus vampyrus. The sequence goes on along the minus strand of NW_011889290.1, from coordinate 2,422,539 downwards.
TTCTATTTTTCTATTTCTATTAAATTTTGTTTTCCATTTATTTTAAAATTTGTAATTCTGCGGTCTGGAATCTCTGTGTGTCTGTTGTTACTATTGTTAGTTGTGTCAGCTGATGTTTACACACATTATCTTGTCTCTTAAGAAGGCTAGTTATTTTTTTTAATGTATGCTTGATACTCTAACCCAAAACTGTTTATAGAAATAATTTGTGGCTCAGGTGCTAACAAAATAGTGAAGAATTACTGGACTAAGATCCAGAAGACAGAATTGAGCCCAGCATTCGAAGCCACCTTTTCCTGGAAGCATTTGCCTGTTTCTGAGGGACGAGCTGAGTGCTGAGTGATGACACTGACTAACTAATGGGGCCAGGGGAATAGCCCTAGAGTCCAGGGCTTGCCAAGGTGTGTGTGTGTGTATGTATGTATGTGTGCCAATGACACAACCCATCAGGGCCCCAAAGCAAAGTGAGTGGAGGATAAGGGTACATTTAGTTTGAGTTCATGGGCTGTATTTACGTGGTTCACCACCATTTCCAGAAACAGTTAGGTTGTTGCCATCCAGGTGCAGATATGGCTTCCAGGAATGCTCATAGAGCCCATTCTGCTGACGCACCCGGTGTGGTAATCTGAAGGTGCAGGGTCATCTCACGGTTCAAACATGCCCTGCAGCACCTGTGCTGTAAGTACTTGGGGAAGGGAAGAGAAACAAGGTTTGAAAACTATGGAATCAGAAGCCAGTCTGTGGAAAAGTTTTCCAAATCTTACAGCTTACAAATGAAAGTAAGTGTATAGAAGTTATCCAAAATTTGACAAACCACTAAAATTTACATGATGTCAATAGTGAGTTGCAAAGCTAACAGAAATTTTTGTGAACTATCCATAATAAACAAATTTTGATTGATTGTGCTAGAGGAAGAACTCAATTATTTCATTAGCCTCTATAGAAATGGTATTACAAAATTGAAGTCAATAGAAAAGGCAATAGAAGAATATGCAGCCAAAATATAAGGAAATAAGAAATACAGAGGTGGGTAGGCAAGTAATAAAGATACTATTTTTCTGGATTTCATGCTGTTTGTGATATTTCATAAGTTTCAAAAATTGGTAAAACATTGTGATTTATTTTATCTTTTTAAATGATATAAAATTTATATTTAATTTTGGCTTTTGTCATGTCACCTAAACTCTGTGAACTTCAGCTTAGTCATCTGTGAAATGAAGGAGTTGGCCTTAAAATTCTAAGGTCAACTGCAGTTGTAAAGGCAGTGGTCTTGTGATGCTATGAATTGTAGAGGCAAGAGATTTAGTGACACTTAGCTCCCTTTGCGACCTTGTAAAATTACATGTCTTCATTTGACAGATGATGAAAAAAATGACCCAGAACAAAAAAAGCACACATACTCACAACTGCAGAACTCCTGAAAGGAGCAATGGAGAACAGGAGGGATGAGGCAACTCTCAACCCAGTACCAGCTCAAAGGTATAAAATGGTTAGCACAAGAAATAGTAGAAGAGAATTTATTTAGACAGATCTTTTAGAGTCTGTAGCATTTTCTTCCATATCCAGAAGTTTAGAATTATTATTTTCATTGAAATAGATCTTTTAATTATTAAAATTAAACTGACTAGAAATGATCAGAAGAGACTTTGGTTTGGGTTTTGCTTTTTTTTTGTGTGTGTGTGTGTGCATTTAATGTAATATGATTAGAAAAATCACAGGATTTAATCCCAGAGTTTATCCGGAATAAAAAGAGGCCGACATAGCCACTTTGCAGGAGCAGTCATGAAAAAGAATAAAATTATTTTATGGCTACCATTAAGTTCCACTCTTTTAACTTACTGCTTTCAAAACACTAGATGCAGAAATGTTATGTAAACTATACACTTAATTTCATAGACAAGTAAAATTTAGGAACTTTTTGAGAGATTGATATTGGGTTACCAAATCTTTATTTTCTTAAGTAAAAATACTTTTAAATTCCACCATCTAAAATTACAAACATTTCATAAGAGGAAAAATAACTTTATACCAAGAAAGTATGAAAAGATATAATGTTATATTATCAGAATAAAAAATAGTACTTGAAATTTAATAAGTTCAACTTTATTAATATTTACCTCATAATTCTTTTTCCCATAGATAAGTAAAGAATATAACAGACCTGGGTATAGAAGCTTTGAATGAAATGTTTATTGAGGCATTGCTTTTTTATTGTGACATTTTATAAATCAGAAAAAAAAAACATAATGGTCATTTCAGTATTTCAAACCTATTTAGACTGACATGATCCACAAACTGAGGCACAGATTTAGTCAAATCTCTTTGATTTTCTCACAGAATTGTCCATAAGCTCTAAAACTTTTCTGGATCCAAGGCAGAGACAGGACATCAGTCCTCATGCAATGGCAGCTGGAGAGAAAACCCAGTGTATCACCACTGCATTGCTTCCACTGACACATGGTGGTACTATTGAAGCTTGTTCTTGTACAACAGACTGCGCCATGATGGCCTGCCCAGGCCTCAAGAGGTCTTCAAGGGAAGATAGGCCCCTTCCTAAGTATTGCTTGTCACCAAAAGTATTCTATATTTGAGCCCCAAAGTTGCAGCTCTTAAAGATACATTCTTTCATTTCACACAAAGAGGCACTTTCCAGAATACCAGCCAGCCCAGGACCAGTTCTAACAGCCAGTAACTCACAGATCTGGATCTGGCATACCCTTTCTTTCTTCCATATAGGTCCCCTCAAAAGATGTGGGCAGGTTTTCCTTTAAAATCCTCTGAACACAGATACTCACTGTATTCCCTCCCTGGACATCAGATCCGCTTGCTGAAAATTTTCTGAGGACCCCAGTGTCCCCCTCATCTTCTGTTAAGCAGAGGACAATCTCAGTCATGGTTAGGTAATTCTCCACTGAGGCCTCCACTACAGAAAGGCTGGCATGTCCCTATCTAAGGAGAGAACACAAATTTAATTTCTGGTCAGGCAACCATCTGCCAAACATCCTCTTCACACCTTGCCATAGAACCACAGTGGACACTGGAAGAACTGTGAGTAAGCTGTGTGGCTGTGAGGCTCTACAGAATACAAGAGATGGAAGGGATACAGTGGTGCAGGCTGCATTGATGGCCAATGACAAGCAAACAAGGGGACAGGGGCGTTAAGGTACAGCCTCACCTCTGCTCAAGACAATCTGGAAGAGCCATCCTAGCCTCACAATCACTGAGGGGCAGGCTGAAGCTTCTGTGCTATCTCCAACAGCCCAACTTCCCTCTTCACCAAACCCTACTCCTCTCTCTCCCACCGAAGTGGCTACTCTTAAGAGGACTCCCTAGTAAATGCCCCACATGCTAATCTCAGGGTCTGCTTCCAGAGATGCCAAACTGCAATGTTGGCCATTCTCCAGAAGTTCTAGTCCTGATGGTTGGAGTCCTCAAGATCATAACAAGGGTCAAGAATAACTAACTTAGGACACTGAGCAGTTACTATACAGGAATGTGTGAATATGCAGCCGAAGGTGAATGGCCCCAACAGCAGTGTGCTGATTCAGTGGCCTCACCAACTTCATAAATTGGAGAGTAATGCAGCATTCTACAGAAAGCAAACTCATCTGTCCCATAGTTCTCCTGGGACTTATTCCCAGTAAAGAGAGGGATCTAGAAACCTTGTTTGGCATCTTTGGGTATGGTGTGTCTCCACCCTGCATTCCTTGAGCACGGCCCCTGCAGCATAATTACATGGAGTGCGAGCAGTCGCTCACTCTGGAGATAGGTTTGGTTTTGCATCTCTGATCAGCTTGCTACCTGAGCCATAACCACTCAACCAGCAAAAGGTCAGTGGGAGGCATGTTCTCAAAAGGTGATTGTAGACTGGGCAACATCAAGGACTTCCAGACTTCTTTTTCATCCCATCCAGCAACCCTGAGCCAGCAGTATAGTGCAGTGGTGTAGGACTGCAGCTCTGAAGGTGGACCCTGGGAAATCATTATAAACACAGGTTCTCTGGCCTGGCCCTGGCCAGACCCACTGAACCAGAAACTCTGGAGTAGGGCCTGGCTTTCTGTGTTTTCACAGGCTCTCGGAGGATGTAACATTGGAAAACCATTGGTTTAGAACAGAGTTTTGTAAAATTTTGCTGTTAAAGGTCAGGTAGTAAATATTTTGGGCTTTATGGGCCATGTGGTCTCTGTCACCACTACTCAGCTCTGCCATTGTAGTGTGAAGGCAGCCCTGGGCAGGATGTAAAGTAGTGAATGTGGCTATATTCTGATAAAACTGTATTTGTGGACATCAAAAATTGAATTTTATGTAATTTCCATGTGTCATGAAATCTTCTCTGAATTTTGTCAATCATTGGAAAATGTGTGAAAGAGAGAACATTGCAAATGGAAAAGGGACAAGAGTAGGAAATTGAAAATTCCTGTGCTAGAAAGCCAACACACCATCCTGAAAAAATACTGCTGAGAGGGAAGACAAGGCAATACGAATTGAAACAGTGTGAGGGTGGCCTTAGATGGACATATCAGATGATTCAGACATGAAACCATGGCTAATTCCCAGGCAGGTAAAAAGAGAGTGACACTCCTGGGTTGGGATTCTGGGCACTGGTGATCCTCACACTGTCTTTGTTGTGTTCCAGGGGTTGTTCTTCTTCCATTGTGGTATCCTTCCCAAGCCTAAGAAGCATGCTCCATGCTCTTGATTTTTCTCTGTCATCTCATGTTACAATGTAAGCTTTTTCTCTGCTCCAGTCTCAGGCTTATAACTACATTGCTATGCTTTTGGGCGCTAATTGCCATTGCTCACTTCTACCAAATAAGTGAAGGTTTCTGGCTGTCCATGATATAAGATAACAGAACATGCTAGCAGGGAAATATGAAGTGTTTGCCTCTAGAAATGAAGAGTAAGAGACATAAAAATAAAAAAAAAAGGTCTTCCTGGTTTGGCATTTTTCTGTTTCCCTGAATAGAAAGTCAGAATCTAATGCAAAATGCAAAATTCAAAGGCACACATTTTATCTGGACATTATCACATTAATTTATCATAGGAACTCCAAGAGGTAATTAATATTCTTTCTATTTATAGATGAATCAACTGAGGCTCAATGGGGCTGAATAAGTTTCCCAATGCCACAATGCAAGAGCAAAGCTAATAGTCTATTTTGCCAATGACTGTGGGCCAGTGAGAAACCACTCCAAAACGAACGGATGAGGGAAAAAATTAGAAAAAAATGCACTCTATAGAAGGCAACCCTGAAGTAAGGGAAGCCCCCCAAACACTGTCAGAAAGTGACTACATATGGGTCACACCTAAATTGTCACTTCTGTGTGACTTTTTTTTTTTTAACAAAATTAATTAATTATTAGGACCAATTTCCAGAACAACACTTTCCTTATCTTTCAGTTATCACTTGTTATGCTCTCTGGTGGTTTTTTTCTTTTCTTTCCCTGTGGAGATAATAATTTGTTAGAGGTTGAAATCTCTAACCATTTTATCATGTGAGTGCCTACAATAGCTATTCCTATCCCAGCCCTTTGAGACAAATGCTGTAAACAAACACGATATTTTTCTTCCTCTCTTCCTTTTCACTCCAGCTCTGTCTCAGTTGTCCCTCTAAGTTGATTCTGATGCCTACGTGGGCCAAGGTCAAGTTGAGCTCTTCCCAGTGCCATCTAGACACAACAGAGATGAAGGAGGCCACAGCAGGCAGTGTCCATGGAATATCATCTTGGTTAGATTCTTTCCAAGTGTCCAAAGGTTTTCTCTTATCCTGAAGGATTTTTAAATGAACTTGTCATCAAATATGGAAACTTCCAGTAAAAGTTGATGAAGAAACCAAACTGAGAGCTATAGGCACACACTTCTTAAAGACCAAATAGTCAGACACAGAGCATGAGCACAGAAACATCTTAGACAGACAATCTTAGGTGAAGGAGGTTTATCATTCCTGCTTTTCTCAGCAGAAGCCAATACTGGTGGGAATCCTATCTGACATTTAACTAGAACTCATCCAAATTCTTAATCATCTTTTCTATACTCTATATTGTGTCTTTCAAACTTTGCAGCTTGATATTTGATTTTATCCCTAATTCAGGGAAAATTCTATGTTAAAGTTGTACTTCTTCTTGTCCATTCTTCTCTTTGGCATCAGATGGTGTTCGTTAATTTTGATGGGCCTCAAGATCTAAAATTATGACAAAGGTTTACCTGGGCTAATGCTCCTGACCCCTTAAGTGAGTATGAGTGGAGACTATACCACCTCCCACACAGGCACTCGTCATGTTATAAATAGTGTGGAAAGGGATGACCAGTGTGGCAGCTATCAGCCCCGGTTCTCTTCCTCCACTGACCTCATTACTCACTGCTGACTCAACCCTACCAACTCTCTTCATATATTTTGCTTCAGAGCTTGTCCACAATGTTGTGTTAAATCTTTGCTTAAACATTTTCTTCACAGCTCAGGAAGAGACAGATAGAGGACACTTGCCCTCTGGTCCTGCCAGGGGTCCTCGACGAGGCGTCCTGCTGGCTGGCAGAGGGATGATAGATGTCACCCCTTCCTATGTGTGCAGGGGAGGCTGCCTTTGCCTGATTCTGTCCAGTTAGCAAAACAGGGGGAGTTGCCAAGACAAACAGCTGAGGTATGAAAGTTAACAGCTAGCAATCATTGTGGTGTGAAATGGACCCATGAAATGAGACATCAAGGATGCTGCTTGGAATAGCTTAAATGTCAAACATTCTTTCCCAGAGAAAGGATAGACAATAGCACAATAGCAGTGTGAAAGACATGGGCCAGGCAGGCACATGCACATCCCAGGGACTGGGGAGGAGAACCCACTTCGGATGCTGAGAAATCAGGCATCACACTGGGAGGTCAGGAGGCAGTGCCCACTTTTCACCCATCCCATGCCAACACTCTCTATCACCTCTCTACCCCCATCCAAAAATTAGTTATTAATAGGTCATATCAAAAGAGCCCTTATAGTTTATAATCATTTTCATCTGGCTTATGGAAAAGCAGCCATAAAATGTCTGTTGGATGACTGCTTGGGCCAGCAAGGCAGGTTTCCATCAGCTAGTACTCAGAACGTGGCAGCAGCTGACAGATGAGGTACAGGATGGTTTATGGTCTTTAATGCTTGTGCTGACATGGAGGATTGGGACAAGATTTATTCTAGGCTCGGGCCATCATCGAACACTGAAAACCAGTCATTATAAGCCAGATGACAACTGGAATGCAGTAATCACTTGAAAGAATATTTATTTGGTTTTTAAGTTTTGGGAGGAATCTGGTTTTCAGAAAGTGAGGGCCTGCTAGGAAGTCAGACTAGGCCATTATTACATCCAAACCATTATGCCTTTGCTAGCCAGTTATGTAATCCTATATGGAAAATATAATCAGAAGTTAGGAGAAGCCCCAAGACACGAAGGCTCATTATTGTAGGCCTCGCCACCATCACTCCATTTGTGGTTACTACACACTCTAAATATCGTTAATGGACCAAAAGAATCCAATACTTGCAAAGTCTGGTCAGTATCACTAAGTCTCTGACCCACTGTGACAGTGAATTTGATGGAGTGGCAATACATATTAGACTACTTTTCTTCTGACTCATTCTACTGAATTTCAGGTGATAAATAGAATAGCAAAAATAGAGCTGGACATTTTTATTAAGCCTATTATCAGCCTGAAGATTTCAATTAAGCTTCCATAAACACATCTTTTTACAGTAAAATCATCCCAAATGTTAACATTTCTACTCTCAAGCAAGTCATACCTTGGAATTAATGACATTGACTGGTAACATTTTAAATGGTTCTCGCTTCTTCCAGATAAGTAAAAGAAGTTGGGCACAAATGACTGATATGCCACTATTTCTATGAAATACAACATAACACTTCCTGTACAATCTTTAATTCATTCCATCCCACTTAGCTATCTTGTTTTTCTTTCTTTTCCAGAACTCTAAACAAGCATTTTTCTTGATAATTTTTCTCCTCAGGAAAATCCATCATTTTCCAAGTGCACCAGAAACAAGAAGCCTGGTCTGATTTATGGCCCACTCATCCTCATGGTAGCTGTCATATGCCACCTCACATGTCACTTAGCCTGACTCAATGGCCAAGTGTACACAGTCCTGATGTCTGTATGGCCAGTGTCCATAATACGAAAATTCATTGAACTATTTGCTTATGGGCACCTTTCTAAGTATATGTCATACTCCAACAAAATAATTCATGCTTTAAATGTACACAAATCATGGCCATAGAAGTGTTCTTCCTGTCTTGTGTATATTAAGTCTAAGATAAGTGAAAAACAAATAAATGAAAGGCCCTCCAACATGGGCTGTGATTCTGGAGGTTTGGGATGCATCGTAGTCTGTTGGAGAAAAATGGTGTGAAGGTTTTAGGCAAGAGGCAGATATTGGAACCCCAATCTCCTGTCACTTAATTTGCTGTTTCCAGGACCTGTCCTGGATTTCAGGAGTTTCTTCACCTACCCCCAGCTCATTCAACTACTTCTACCTTGTAGGTTTTAGATTTTGTCACATTTGTGTTTAACAAACTTAAAGAGGAGAAGCTTCAAAAAAGAAAAAAAAAATCTTATCACTATGTTTTTCTTCCAGGGAAAGGAATTAATTTTGTTTCTTTTAACTTATTTGAAGACGCTTTTTTGCCCATGTTGGTGATCAAAACATTTCTAAGATGGTATTTAAAGCTAATGAATTAGACAAACACAAACTCGTTTTGTTCTGCAATCAAAACTGTGGGCTTCCAAAGCCGACACACAGAGGACTTGGCCGATAGCTGCAGCACCCGACTGCTCTCTGTTCATGGTCTCGATCACGGCACATTCAGAGCCTACCCCATGTGTTCTCTGTGTGTCCCTCCAGATCCACTCTGCATCTTTCTCCTCACTGATATAGGGTCGAGAGACCCTAATGGGCCCCCATCCTCTGACTTCCGGTTGGGTTTGGCAACACAGAGTGAGGTCAGAGTATTTGTTCCCCCAGAAGGCTTCCTGAGGACTAACTATATCCCTTGAACTAAAGTGACAGCTCTTCTCAAGGTGGCCCTCTCCACAGGATTCTCTATAGCCACTGGCAGCTCTCACCCCTTCACAATGAGGAGTGGTAATAGCCCTAGCTGTTATTGTTACTTGTTATTTCCCTGTATCCTGATTTCAACTTTGTAAATAGCCCCCTCATTAAATTCTCCTTAAAATATCATAATTTGAAGATGCTATATATTTCCTGTAGACACCTGACTGATACAGGGTCTGAAGGGAGGCTATTATCAAACATTGAATAGTGTCACCACTATATATTGGCTTATCTGGAGGCTGTTTATGGCTATGAAAAAGACCTGTGCTGACCTCCAGTGCAGTCCATTAGGAATGTTTACACTGGAGGGATTTTACTGAGAAGCTCTTGTCAAAGTCTTTGACGGTCAATCTCACTGTTCTGTTGTCTATACTCTACTATACTCTACCGCTGAACACTACTGGACTCCTGACTGAAGGACTGGAAGAAAGAGGGCTGGCATACAATAGACCCACAATAATATTGTTGAATATGTACCATTTACAAGTGAACCACTTGAATTTCCAAAAAGTGAACACATATCAACAGCACCCAGGTCAAGAAACAGATGTCATCATTACCCTCCAAGCACCCTCATGCTCCTGATCATCCCACCTCCACTGGTAGCCTTTACACTTACTTTTAGCACAATAGATCTGTTTTTCCTAGTTTTGAACTTTAGATAAATAGACTCATATGGCGTGTACTTTTCTGTGCCTAGCTTTTGTTTTTGTATCTTACATTATGTTTGTGAGTTTCATCTATGTTGTTGCATGTGTTCATTCTCATTGCTGCATAGTTTTCCATTTTAGGAACATTTCACAATGTATTGATCCACTCTATTTTAGGAGAACATTTGGTTGTTTCTACTTTCAAGGCTATTAAAAATAGTGCTGCTATTTAAAATCTTACACATGTCTTTTATTGAACATATTGCATGCATTTGTGCTACGATTTGTGCCACTTTCTTGCTACCCCTTCTAACTGATGTCTCCTCATAATTAGCACTGTTCAGGGCAAACAGAAAAAGAGGAAACTAAGGTTTGAGAAAAGAAAAGGAGATGAAGCATACAGCAAAGCTTAAGATTTCCACAGAACAAATTTGAGATCGATCAAAGATGCAGGCGCAGAGTTAATCCAGACCTTAAAACTGTCCTGTTGCTCATGTGCACAGCTTTGTGTGCTTGGGTGCGTGGGGGTGCTTCTCCATATCAAGTAGACCCAGAAGAAAATGCCCCTTACTTTGCATTATATGATGAAAAGGAAAATAAAAGCACAGGCATCTTGAAATAGATGAAGAGAGAAATCCTGAAAAACTCTTATCAGTCAAGGAACGATAAATGGAAAGTAATTGTGAAGTTCCCATGACTATCAATTTAAGATGCATTTAATGCTACTGCTAACCTCTAACTGGTGTTTTATCTCTATTTTTCTATTTTATAATATAGACAACTTAATAAGGACTATTATCAGTTCTATTCAGTTTTAATTTCCTGCATTAGTTTCCTAGGGTTGCCATAACAAATTATGTCGAATTAAGTGGCTTAAAAAGCACAAATTTATTCTCTCATAGTTCTGAAGGCTAGAAATCTAAAAGTCAGGTGTCAGCAGGATTGGTTCCTTCTGCAGTCTCTAAGGGAGAATCTGTTCCAGGCCTCCCTCTGGCTTGTGGTGTTTGCCAGCAATCTTTGGCATTTCTTGGCTTGTAAATGTATCAATCACTCTACCATACATAGATGTATGCCTCCACCTTTACGTGGCCTTCTGCCTGTGTATGTCTGTGTTCAAATTTCACCCTTTAAAAGGACACCAGTCATATTGGATTAGGGCCCACCCTAGTTCTCCATTATAACCTTAAGTTGATTACATCTGCAAAGACTCTATTTCCAAATCAGGTCACAGTTACAGGTTCCAAATAGGGGCAGTGAGAGGGGAGGGTACTTTTAAATCAGTACATCCCCTACCTGGTTTTTTCCCTATGACCTTAAGATTAAGTATGATTTTTTTTCCACATAGATGTTCAGCATCATAATTTTTGTTATTGTGGAGGGAACCCAGATATATATAACGAGCCTTGAATTGGAACAAGAATGTGAGTTGGGAGTGGAGAAGAGGTCTTGATCCTTCTATGATACATGTAACTCTATCGTCATAACTTAGGAGACAGGAGGATGGGAGGAGGAGTCTCAGTGGACCATTTCTGGTAATATTGGCCAAGGTTTTATAGCACAGTGGACTAGCTTATAAACCTGGAGTGAGAAGTCTCCAAAAAAAAGAGGAAAATGCAAGCTACGCTTAACTAGGAAGAAACAGGGTTTTCCTATATTTTAGGAGCTAATCGGTGCTTGCCAAAGGCCTAGTTCCAGACAGCCCGGAGCACCCAACTTCCAGGAGAGCAGAGCTTCCATGAAGATACACAGACACTTGTAAATAAAAGTCGTATAAGACTTTTGGCTTTAATCTATAATGAAAAGTTTATTTTCTCCATACATTTTTCTTTTTTGTTGGAGTGCATACAGCATAGCCTCACGACACAATTGCAGGGTCGTCCATGAACGAGAAGTGGGGGAAGACCACCCTATTCCATGAAATGATGTTCCCAGTGTTGCTGAGCAGTGTTCCCAGTGTTGCCAAAGCAACAGCTGGAAAACCTCTGGAGAGCTGGGGAGGAGTCTGCCACCACTCCACCTCTGATCTCCCTGTCAACATGACCTAGTGCTCCAGAATTGGCAAGCTCTAGTGATAGTAGTGTAATTCTTCTGGTTAATTATGATGCAAACGTACTTTGGATTTAAGGTAGCTGATGAATAATAACCAAAAAAGAGAAAATGGAAGAATCTCACTCTATCACATACTTTTTTATTCCATATCAAGACAACTCAGATCATTCATCCCCAAAGAAATACATTGTTGTGTGTGCTCACAGATGCTCAAATTTACCATAATTTTGAATGATTTCTTTTAAACATTCAGTGTAACACTAAAGAAACTGAAGAAATTATGAATTCTGTTAGCATTACCACTATGGGTAATGATAAAATTCACATCCCAGTTCAATTCAAGTCAGGGTATATTTTTATAAAATGGTTCTTTTAAAAATAGAAACTGAAAAGTGGTGGTCAGATTAGGCCTAATGTTTGAGTAAAATATGGTACTTCTTAGAAACTCTTAACAAGGGAGCCTTTCAGACAGAGGTTTCTATAAGAATTACACATGTAACAGAACAGAATTATTTTGTTTCAAAATCAGCTTTTACTAAGGTGCTACCCTGAACCATTCTAAGACTGATAAACACTGCTGACTTTTGTTCTGACTTTCGAATACACTCATCTCTTCACCTTAATTTCTCGGCTAGTGAAAGGTATGGGCTGAGTGCAGGCTGAAGTTCAGTAAAAGATTACAGTAACATCTTGGAAGTAGAGGTGAGAGAGAAACGCACCGGGAACTTCAAATTCTGCTGAAAGTACCGTCCATATGTCTCAATTTTGTAGTGGATTTGCATCTGCCCCATGATTAGCTTCAAAAATCAGTACTTAAGAGAGAAACAGGGTATCTCCTGAGCAATCCTCAGAAAGCCCTACATTGGACATATCTTCCACAATTCCCCTCATTGTTGGAAGCACTGGCTGTTTCTGTGGTTGAATGCCAAATAAAGTTAGAGGCCAGTTCTCTTTAAGCTCTAGAGTCACAGTCGATTTATGGGATGTTTATACCATGAGAGACACATGTGGTCTTACCCAACTGATGTCATGATGCATCCAGAACTACCCACCTTGGTTCTTCCTGGGCTATATTGACAAGTGGGTATAACTGATCAGTGTTTAATACTTTTTTTCTTTTTGCTAAACTCATAAAGCTGAATTCATAGAAGTGAAATGTAATTTTGATACAACTCTATTTCAAGAAGACATTTACTTCTGAGTGGTGATGCAGAAAATATATGTACTACCTAGACTTGTATGCGGCATCTATAGGTTTTATCAAAACCAATGAACTGATCCAATTATAGTTATTGGTTTAATAAGCTTCTTGGTGGAAGAAACACACCTAGAATTAAAACTAATGAACTTAAATAATTGGTTTTGTGAGGCTCTAAACACAAGCTATAAACTATAAACTTTTAAAGATATGTTTTATGAAAGATTATGTTATTATAAGTTGGAGATGAGCAGGAACTAAATAACTGCCATTGGCCTAAAATAATGGAACTAATCAAGTGTTGGGGAGACAGAGAAGTGTAGATATTGATTTTTGTTACTGAATACTGGGCACTAAAATTAACCCAAATATAATTTATTTTTAACAAAGAATATTTTCATACGCCAAATAATTAATAATAAATTAAGATCAATGGATGAAGTTCAGTAAATTTTTCTGGCAAATAATTAAAATTAAAAGAATAGAAAGCATAGTGATAACTACAGTCATTTATTTTAAAATATTGCCATCCTAAAACAAAATATCATTAAATTATGAATGATTTAAACAAATTTCTCACAGAAACAGCTGAAAAGCTTTGGTAAGTCTCATGATCTTTGTATAATTCTCTGCCCCAACGTTGTCATGGGGGAACCAAATGTTTGAGCGAACATTTTCTTATCCAGTTTTAGCAATCCTTATTTCCTTTTTTCCAGCCAAACTCGCCCCTCATCTCTTTTTGTCCTGGAACAGACAACAACATAAATCTCAGAACTGACAAAATTTGTCTCAAAATCTAGTCAGAAAAGCTTATAAGATTCAACTGACCTATATGCATAGGAGGAAAAAAAACCCCAAATAATTAAAAACTCTTCCTTGAATCTATAATGTTAAAGTTTTGTTCTGGAGAGAGAGGGAAAAAATGAGCTTTGTGTCCTAGGGAAGTAAATGGAGTAAGCCAGGTTTCCCTCTTTCATGCACTTTCTGGGGCAGACCACTGCAGAAAAAGAAGCTGTCTCATTTGAAGACTGATCCATCCACACCCAGCACAGCCAGAACAGGAGTCAGGTCTGGGTTCTCAATCAGTAGCCTCCCTTGAAGGTGGATGCGTGAAGGGCTGTGTTTATCATTTGTCTAAGAACAAGAAAATAAAATGCATTTTATTTTCCCCAGCAATAGAACATGTAGGAGCAAATCTGATTTGTCATAGAAATATTGACATAAGGACTCTCAGCTTGTCAAAGATACACAACCAGCTATTCGTGATCCATCGCAAAGTCAAAAGATCACCATAATCTTATCACATGTGCCACATACACACACATTTATACACACACCCATTCATACCCACATACTCATGCACACAAGCTCTCCCACACACACTCACATACACACACATTGCTTCCATTCCAGTGTATGGATGTGGCATTGTATATGCAATTCACACATCTCTCAATATTTATTCCTGCCAATGTACTTAGTGTTGAGGTATGGTGCAGGGGAAGCTGAAGCAAAGTGCTCATCAAACACAGAGGACTAATTTCTGGCTAAAAGGAACAAGGCTACTGCCAGCATTTCCCACACCACACATCTTCCACTTCTGCTCTGGGACTTTCCTAAGGATGTCCGCCAACTCCACAGACTGGTGTGTGTGTGTGTGTAAGGGTTATGTGGACAGATGCCCACAAGAGCCTGGGTCAAGACAACCAGCCATTCTTTTCCTTCTGAATCAAGCCAGAATTTGAATTCAGGTCTCCAGAGGGGACACCTTGCCAAACCATCCACTGTAATAATAAGTGTCACATCCACTGCAGGCAGAAGTTCCAGGAACAACAACAACAACAACAACAACAACAACAACAACAAAAGGCTTAGAGAAGAGAACAAGACTTCAACATTCTCCACAATCCAAACCAGCATGGTTCTGAAACTCCAACATGGTCCCCTTGAGGGACACTTGTCTATTTGTTTGTATCCCTTGGTTTCCTATTTTTACGGAAAGGCAGAGAAAGAGACAAAAGACACTGAAAGCAATAGAACATTCTTGCCATATTTCTCATCCATTCAGAACTAAGAAGCATCAGAAATCTTGTGGGAAAGCCATTTCTCAAGAGATTTCTAACCGATTTCTCAACTATAGTGGTCTGGAGTTTTTGTCTCAGTTTTAGATAAAGTCCTAATTCCTGGTTGCTTGTTTGCTCAAATTTCAAATTCTTCTCAGGTTTACATCGATCATTCCAAGAGACAAGCAAAACATTTCACATAACAAAATTTGTTGGTTTTTAATATATCTTTGGTCTGAATTTATAAAACTTCCAAGTCTTTGAAGAAAAACATATCTGTGACAAAGACCTCTCTCTCTTCCTCTCTCCCCCTCCTCAATCTGAAGCCTGCTCTCGCCACAACTGCAGACTCTAACACTGAGCTACTAAGCTAAGTGCGTTCTTGACAAAATGTATGAGGAAACCACCAGAAATGAAGATAATTAGGATAAATAAGATCCAGTGATCAAATATAGCTAATTTGTATCCATAATATTTGGGAGTTACACAGTCTGCTTCAATTCAAATGATATCTTCCAGATCACAGTGGTTTTTTTCAAGGGGACTGCCTTTTGCTTTTAATTATCAAATCTTAAGAATTCTTTCTATAATTTGGGGATACCTTGTAATTCTTGAAATAAGGAAAAAATCTGGCCTGTAAATCCTTCTGTAGTCCATCTCTTTCAAACATAGACTTCTGTGGCCCAATTCACCATCAATTAACTATGGGAGTGGGTAAAGGCAGAAGGGAAATTGAAAAACTAAGTTCACAGCAAGCCTGGCTTCAAAAAGCAGCAGGGTGAATGGACACTCCTTGGCAAAGAGCCTTGGCTAAATAAAATGTATAAGAAATGTCTCAAAAATGGAACATGTACTGAGGAAAAAGTGGATTCTAAATAATAAGATTTACCCTTCTGTTTTAAGAGATTTTGGGAACTCATATATTAAATAGTAGGCAGATGTTTGATAACTTTGCCCACATTTTAAGAAGTGTATTCTGATTATTATCACCAATGATCCCTGTGATAGAAGGTAGGGCATGCCCTTGGTTCCACTCAGGTATATAGCAGTGCACAGGGAATCCTTACAATGAATTGTCATTTATCCTCCAACCAGGGCCTGCAGTTATGATGACAACAGACCTCATTCTCCCTATTCAGTAAAATAGGGGGTTAAAACCATAGGTCCCCCCTCTTCACTCTAGATTGCTTTACAAATTCATGCAGTCTCTCAACACATATCATCTATTATAAGCCAGTAATAGGCTATATGAACCATGCCTTTTATTGTCTGTATTCTGATATTTTGACATCTTGAGTCCTTGCTGACCCTGGAGGGACTGCCCAACCCAAGGTTAGTTAGTTCCTAGAGATAGTAAAGGGCTCATCAGCAAGTGAACCTTGAATATGCTAACCAACTGATCCAGAGTCTATGCACTCCCACACTCTGGGCCACTATCCCTCTGACTAATCATGCCTGAGCCAGGTACCAGACAACCAGGGACAACCCAATGTCCCAGAGCTCACGAAATTTTTCAGCCTGGTCATTTCTGCCTGCTTACCCTGGCTCACCTATTCCTTTCCCCAGAAATCTCAATAAAGGCTCTTGCCACAACTTCCCCCTCTGCTTCCTGACAGACCTCGGTGCTTCCCTGTGTGGCCCTACATGGCATGCATGGTGTGACCCCTCCTCTTGAGATCTGTGATTAACAAACTACCTTCTTTTTTGTACAGCTTTATTGAAGTATAATAGACAATTAGTTGCTCATATTTACAATGTACAATTCAATAAGTTCTTTTTCTATTAGTATAGAATAATATATTAGTTCAGTTGTATAGCGTAGTGATTAGAGATCTATATAACTCATAAAGTGGTCGCTCCACTAAATCAAGTACCCCTCTTCTCCCTTACATATTTTTTAAAATATTGTTGACTATTTTCCTTATGCTACTTTTTATATATCCAACACTACTTTGTATCTAACTATTTGTACTTCTTCATCCCTTTGCCCTTTTTCCCCATCCCCCCAACCCCTCTCCGATCATGCTCCATATCTATTAGTTTGTTTCCATTTTTGTTTTTGTTGCTGTTGTTTATTTTATTCTTTAGATTTCACATGTAAGTGAAATCATATGGTATTATCTTTCCCTATCTGACTTACTTCGCTCAGCGCAATACCCTCTAGGTCCATCAAGGCAATATCTTTTTCCATCTCCTTCCTTTTAGTCTGTGTGTCTTTGAATCTGAAATGAGTCTCTTGTGGGCAGCATATGTAGGGGTCTTGCTTTCTTGTCCATTCAGCCACTCTATCTTTTGGTTGAATGGACAAGAAAGCAAGACCCCTCCATTTGAGGTACTTGTTGATAGGAATGTAGTTATTACCATGCTTCATTCTTATGTCTGATACATGTTTTTTCTTCTTCTTAAAGAAGTTCCCTTCAACATTTCCTGTAATCCTGGCTTGGTGGTGATGCACTCCTTTAGCTTCTTCTTGTCTGAGAAGTTCTTGATCTGTCCTTCGACTCTAAATGATAGCCTTGTTGGATAAAGTAATCTTGGTTGTAGATCTTGAGTGTTCATCACCTTGAATATTTTGTGCCAAACTCTTCTGTCCTACATAGTTTCTTTTGAGAAATCAGCTGCCAGTCTCATGCTTGCTCCCTTGTAGGTAGCTAACTGCTTTTCTCTTGCTGCTTTTAAGATTTTCTCTTTGTATTTAACCTCTGGCATTTGAATTATGATGTGTCTTGGTGTAGGCCTCTTTGCGCTCCTCTTTCTTGGGACTCTGAGCTTCTTGGGATGAGGGAAGTTTTCCATTATTATTTCTTCAAATAGCTCTTCAATGTCTTGTTTCCCTTCAGGTACTCTTATGACACAGATAATTTTACATTTAATTGTGTTCCACAGGCTCTTTAAATTATTTCATATTTTTGGATTCTTTTTCTTGTCGCCATTCTAATTGGATGTCTTCTGCTACTCCATCCTCTATATCAGTGACTCAATCATCTGCTTCATCCACTTTGTTGATTCCCTCTAATATACTCTTCATTATCTTTATTTCTGGCTGGTTCCTTTTTATAATTTCCATTTCCATTTTTATGTTTTTTATCTCTTCGTTAAAGTTCTCACTGAGTTCATCTACATTTCCCCTAAATTCATTAGGCATCCTTATAACCAGTGTTTTGAATTCTACACCTGTTAAATTGCTTGACTCCATTATTCCTGGATCTCTGGTCTGTTCTCTCGTATGATTCCTGCTTCTTTGTCTTCCCATTTTGGTTGCCTTTCTGTGTCTATTTCTATGTGTTAAGCAAAGTTCCTAAGTCTCTTGGTCTTGTTAGTGTGGCTTTGTGTAGTAGATGTCCAGTGGTGCAATCTGGAAAGGTGTTCAGTTGCAGGCCAAGTTTAATCCTAGGCTTTGCCCTTCTGAGGCCACCTGGTAAGATTTATCAAGCAATCCACAGATGCTATGCTTATAGTTGTCTCAAGAGGCCACAGCAGCCATTGAAGCCAGGTGCTAACAGTGTAGGGCTTAGAGCTGCTCAGCAAGGGGCATAGGGCACGCCGAGGACACAACTGGATGTGGGTAAGGCTGAAAGTTGGTGAAGGCAGTGTCAGAGAATCCTCTGGGCAGTGCGACCTCTCTTATCCAGCTTGATGATTTCTCAGCTATGGTGGTGCTGAGTCTGTACACTGGGATGGGGGAGGGCTCAACAGAGGAACAATGGATACCAATAGCACTTTTGCCTGGGAGAAAGCGTCACCTTTGGCCCTTGCTCTAGCAACTCAGTGTCCTCCTGTAAGACCCTAGTGCTCCCCGTGCAACTGACCCAGCACTGATGCTTTGAGTGAGTGAGTTCGTCACAGTGAAAGTCTGGTGGTGGACATGGCCCCTTTAAGAGGAACATCTGCACCTGCCAGTAGCAGCTGTTGTAGCCTCTGTCTCAGTCACCAGGACCAGGCAGCCTCATGTCTTCACCCTCTCCTACTTCCTCCCGTTGCAGGGTGATTTCTTATTTCTCTCCCTAGTTGTAAGACTTTTGTTCATCTGGACCCCAGGTGACTCTGCTTGATGTTTGCTCCATGTTTCTGTCACAACTTTGGTGTTGTCTCAAGAGGAGATGTACAAAGCCTCTATCACATCTATGTCATTTTGCCCACCAGCAACCAACAAACTATCTTCTTAACAGCAATTGTCTCCTGATCTGTTGGCCTCACCACACTTGAATAAAAATAAAACCTATATTTAAAAACAGGCATTTACAGCCAGAGGCATCAAAGGCCCAGGAATTCCTTCTTGAGAAGAAGAGGTTCGTTTTTTAGAAAATCAAAACTTTTGAAAAGTAACAAGGAACAAAAGCATTCCTAATTTTTAAAAATAAAATATTTTCTATTGCATTGTCAATTAAAATATGTATATTTGCAAGAGTGTGCTATAGGAAAATGGGCACTCTCATAGATTGTTGCGGGACTATTATTAAGAACTTTTCTGTAAGGCTATTTGGCAGAAGTATTTAAAGTCTTAGAAATGTGCACACCCTTTAACTCAGAAATTCTACTTTAAGGAATATATTCTAAAGGGAAAAAAAATTAAAGATTTAGTTAAATGATTTTTAGTAAAATTGCAACATGTAGGAGGATGTCCAGTAACTAAATATCCAGTAACAAACAAGTTAAATAAGTACACACAGAACGTGGGTTGCCATTCTGCCATTTAAAATAATAGTGTAGCTAGTATGTATTAACATAGAAGAATGTTCACAACATGATTTTAAGTAAAAGAATAAAGATATTACACGGCAGTTTGTATAAACAAATAAAATGTTTTTAAATAATTATAAATATAGAGTACCCCAATTAAAGATATGAAGAATTTATCACCATATGGTCTGACCTTTAGAAAATCAGATACTAACAAATACTTGCTCTGAATGTCTTGCAATCACAAATCACACACCTTCAATCCTTATGTGTTATGGAGAGAAATGTCATTTCCATGGTACCCACAGAAAGGTCATTGGAGCAGTAGCGACCAACATATCAAAGGACTGGAACAGTATACTCAAGTTGTAAATAATGGTAATCTCTGGATGATGAAATCATGAATGCTTTTAAATCCTCATTGTTTTGCTTATTTGTATATCTAATGTTTCTATGATGAACATATCTCTTTTGTATTAAGAAAAAAACATGCTATTTTAATATTTTTAAAATAATCTTTCTTAAGGTATGGACAGAAAGGTCAACTCAAAAGAGGTATTGACAAATCTCATCCAACAGAATAAATTGTCCCATTTTTAGCACTATCAGGATTCCTTTGGGCCAGTTGGGAATAATTCAGACCATAAGGACTGACAACTTGATTTGCAGAGTGACTGTCTCTTCTAGGCCAAAGAACAGGGAATATAGTTTGGCAAATGTGCCTGCTTTTTGGAAGTAAGACCATTCCCAAGTATGACAATCGGGTAGTTGCTGAACTAGTCTAGACTTCGAAAACATCAGACGCCTACAAGCTCAAGGCTTAAAAGAAAACCAAGCCAAAGAAAAACAAATGAAGAAAAAAATAAGCAAACATTGTTTCTAAACACTGAAGAGATTGTCCTGCATTAAATTACCACTGAATTCACTTCAACTTAGCAACATTAGGGAGGATTTCATTTGTAGCAAGCAGACCTGTATGCGGAAAACAGAAAGTGAATAGGACACTGACTCTCTCTGTCCAAGGCAGGGTAGTTTACCTTCTTCTCGTCTAGTGAGCCGCTCATCCCAAAACCACCAGGCAAACCTCCAGACACCAGCTCAGAGGAGTGATTACAAAGGCCCCTGGATATGTGAATGCAGTGAAGTCTAGGCAAAACAGCCACAAAGTCAAATTCCAGTGACTGGCTAAGTTAACTATCTTGAATTTCACTTTCCAAATCTGCAAAATGGGGATAATAACAAATGCTTCATAGAGATGCTGTGAAAATCACACCTATGAGGTATCCAGCTTTCTATGAACCATTCCACATCCCACTGAACCAATGGTTCGCATCATTGGAGCAGTCCAATCCTGCTTCTCAACATTTTCTCCATATAACTTAGAATTGTTATTTCAATCAACATCAGTTACAAGAGCACCTAGTAGATGTCGAGCATGAGCACCTGTACAGAGTTCTCTACAGTCTTCATCTGATCACATGGATTTCCTAGGAACTATGCCTGCAATGCTTTTTTAAAGTAGAATCATTTGAAGTAGCCAAAAGAAAATTTTGTGACATGCTTTTCATGTGTCTTAATTTATTTTCTATCACATCTTTCTTGTGCACATTTAAGGAATTTTTAATTTTCTTGCAAATCTGATTCATTTTTTAGCTCTTCAAGCATTCTTTTAAATTGCTGCCTAGGGGTAGAAAACAATTGATAATGTTGACTTGTCATGGAATTCAAATTTTCAGACTCTTGGGGTTGGCACAGGAGGTTTCTTCACTGCATCTACTGACACTTACCCCAAAAGCAAGGCCAATTGTTAGTCCCGGTCTCTGAGAAGCACCATTAAGAATGGGGAGAGCTAGGTGAGGCTGGGAGCGCTGTCTGACTGTGATGTAAGGCTGACCTGAGGAAAGAGGGAGCAGAGACTGGTGGCAGGGTCCTGGACCACTCTACAATCTAAGGACATTTCCAAAAGGCCATCAGGGAGTTCTCCAGCCAATGTTGCCCATCAGAAGAGTCTCGGGTCTCCCAGGAACTAGTCTGCCTCAGTATCCCTACTGCTTAGTCATTGGCTGATAGCAGCCTATAGAAGATGGGTTCAGAGGAAAGGTCCATCGCACAGTGATAGATTTCATAGCCCAGTAGTTGGTCCCTGGACTCTTCCGCTTCTGGAGTCAAAAGCCTGTGAGACATGTTCTCAGGGCCACCACACCTACACTGAGGGAAACTTGTCATTGTGCAAGTGTTCACACGTTTGTTAAGTAGGTCCTCCTATGTCACTAGAGTACCCATAGATAATGCAAGATTTTAATATTTCTTTACCATGGTGCTTCATATCTTTCAATACATCTCCTTGTTTCTTATCAATTAATTTCAGCAAATATCATCTGAGAGCTGGGCACAGTCCCAAGAGGATAAAATGCAGCAGCTGTCTTGGAGCAAGTCCAGCTCAGGACAGTGAGGTACATAAGGCCACCTAGGGACAGGTGACAGACTGAGAGGAAAAGAGGTCAAAAGAAGAGTGTGGGCAAAATTAAAGTAGGGTATATTTATGAAAGCTAAAGAGGAAGAGAGTGTTGAGGGGAAAAGGATCAACTTGGCAGACAGATGGAGAAGACCTAACAACTTTGAGTCAGGCAGGAAAAACACTGCACAGTAGTTCCCTTTATCTGTGAGGGTTATGTTCCAAGCCCCACAGTAGATGCCTGAAATGCCCCATAGTCTATATAGTACTGAATCCTATATATACTATGTTTTTTCCTATATATACAAACATTCTATGGCTTCTCCTTGGCATATTTGAATTGCCAGCATCGCTGCTCTTACACTGTGGGGCCATTTTTAAGTAAAATAAGGGTTACTTGAACATAAGCACTGTGATACTACAACAGTTGATCCAATAATGGAAATGGCTACAGAGTGGAGAAAGTCTACAACGTGGATGTGCTGGACAAAAGGATGATTCATGTCCCAGGTGAGACAAAACAGTACTGCTCAGGACTTCATCACACTATGCAGAACATTGTGCAATTTAAAACCTATGATTGCTTATTGCTGGAATTTTCAAATTAATATTTTTGGACCAAAATTGACCATGAGTAACTGAAACTAGAAAGTAAAACCATGACTAAGGAAGGTCTACTATATTTCCATGATATCAATGAGACTTGGAAACTTTGAGTGTCTTTGTTTAAGTGTGCACAGGGATAGCATTATTCTCAGGTCTGGGGCTCATTTTGTGAATCTACTGTCCAAGCATTCCTTATCCCTCCCCTTACCCTTTATCTATTCATTGCTGTTATTTTCACAGCAACTCTATGATCTTCCTGGGTCTCCTCACATCTCTTTTCCTCAGATTTCTCACCATGTAAGAGGTGCTACTAAGGCTCCATCAAGCTCAAAAGTTTTTGATCCTGCTAGAGAAGATGATATATTGTCATGCAAGGTGGGTCTCATCATGTTCAGCAACACCCTATCCGGGTCTCCATTGATCAGGCACCAAGGTTCAGAAGAAATTCCAGAAGTTACACAATACAAGCTAATGGATAGGCTTTGCTAGAAAACATTATTTGGCCAAAGGCCGGTAAGAGAAGAGAAGGCATGGGTCCTCCTAAACTTCCTGGCATCTCACAGAGATATGTGCCCAAACCAGGACATAGCTTGGTCTGCAGTATGGATTCAGTAAAGGGGTACTCCACAATATGTGTCTCCCTTTTTGTGGGTCTCCCTTTTAATGGATCTATCACAGCAAAGCATACCTGTCAATGGGGGAATAAAGAGGCTGCTCTGAGCCAGATAGTCTGGGTTTGGGACATCAGCTCTTCATTAAACACCTGTTGAAGAATGTCAGCCACCCCAAACATGGAAACTGTAGGAGTCTATGGGAAATTGAAGTATCCTCTGCAAGGGAAGAAATCCCCAATCCCAAAGAAAGTAAAGCTCAGGACAGCTCCTCCTGCTGGAAAAGCAGAGGTCCCCTGGTACCAGAGAGCTTATCAATCAGGCAACACAAAGTCAGGCCCAAGGAGCAGTGTCAGACAAATCTGCTCACTGTATCACAGATCTATAGCCAAAATAACTATATTATACAAGTGACAGGTGGCATTAAAAACAGGTGCAGGGCAAATGGAATAGCTGTTCGACATGGAAAGAGAGCTTTAGCAAGTGACATTATTAGTCAAGTCTTCATAAAAGAGATAGAATTTGATCAGGGGCTGAAGGGATAGGAAAAGGTTTGGGCATATAGGCTGGTGGATAAGGACAACTAAGATGTAAATTGGAACTAAGTCACAGAGAACAGACAAGAAAGTTGGAGCATGCATCTTATCAGAACACATGCGGCTGTCAACAGCTGAAATATCTCAAAGTTGGAATGGAATTCATCAAAATGTTGGGAACCATTTCCTCTTAAAAATTTATTTTAAAACGGAGAGTAAAATGGTAGTTACCAGGGGATGGGAGATGAGATTGATAGTGTTTAAAGGTATAAACTCATAACGAGTTCTAGTAAATAAGCCATGGAGATATAATGCACAGCATAATGAATATAAACAATAATAGTGTAACAATAATTCTGTAATATGTAAATATCACTACATTGGCAATCATATTATAATATCTAAATGTATCAAAGTAACACGCTGTGAACCTTAAACTTACACAATGTTACTTATCAAATTTATTCAATTTTTTTAAATCTCAGAATGGAACTCAGAAATATTATTTCGATCAGGTAGATTATACTACTGGCAATTTAGATTTAGTAAGGGCTTGTTAGTGTTTGCTTTGCTTTTCTGATAGTTTGGTTTTTCGTTCCATTAGAATCCAACATAATTTTTTGGCTTTTCATTGTTCTACAGCTCAGATTTTGCTACTTAGCATAGAAATCCCCACAATGGAATTCTTTATTCTTCCCAAATATGCTATTCTTTTCAGCTTAATTTAGATGTTGGAATTCTGAATATTTCTTGACATTTTGAGGCACACTACCTAGTCTGGAGATATTACAGGATAAAGAACTTCTGGGGAAAAAAAACATGAGTTTCTCAACCTGACAAGGAATGTCTAACAAGAGTACTTTTGCACCAGGGAGAGAGGAGCTAGAGGTCTTAGCTGAGGCAGCCTAGCACCCAGCTCCCTCTCCTTACTGTATTGCTCTATTGGCCACCTTTGTATATCAACCTGCGATGTAAGTATTTCCAAATGACCTCCAGAATGTTTTCCTCTTCTTTATATTGTTTGTCTGGAGGTAGACTAGGTGTTAAAGATAAGCCAGGTTTGGAACCAGGTTGGAACCAAGTGTGACTAATCACCAGCCACTCATACAAGGAATCCTTTCACCTTCCCATATGCCAGAGCACATCCCTCCCCTGCATTCTCTAAATTTCAGGTTGAGTCCTGCTCTCCCTTACTCCTTCCACCTATGAGAAAATGTCTCCAGTGGGTAGGAAATTCAACTCAAGCTATAACACTGCTCTTCAAGTCTATGATGTGCCATTATAAAGCCAGAGCTGACTGGTGTGTACATCCATGCTGACTGCTGGTTCCTCTGTCTGGCTCTTATTTCTAGGTGAAAACAGAGTTTTACTCTAAGCTCTGCAACTAGCTCACACTGGGACTTTTCGTAAGTCAGTGATTGTGAGTGTAGGTTTTCTTATCCATAATAAAAGGAAGTTGGCAAATATGAGGCATTGCTACTCCCCCCCATTTCCAGGTTCATGGCAGACATCATTAATCAACCATGACACTGAGCTCCAACATGAACTTAGAATCCTTCTCAATCCAGGGCTCTACGTGACCACTACCAACCAAATGGTGTTCATTTTTGAAATAAAAAATTATTTGCCATCCTGGGACTAACTTTTCTTCCAGATCTAACAGGCTATTACTGCATTAAATGAATGTAATGGCAATATAGCATTAAGAACAGTGGATGGACCAACTGATTCTGATACAAATCCATCTTTTTGTAGTTAACATTAAATAAAAGATGATTTATTTTTTTTAAACCAGTGTATACCTTTACTTGAAGTAAAATAGCTCCAAATTCAATGATGAAATTTGATCCTCTTTGGGTATGACAACAAAATTTCTTCGGTATACTTTGAACCCCTTCCCAAATAAGAACTAGTTTTTTAAAAAATCATTTCATAGCTCAGACAATTGATATCCAATTATATTATCTAAGTCATTTTCTTCTTTCCAATTGTGCATTTTACAAAATTTAGAGCAATCAGATAAAGACAAATAACTAATGACAAATCTATCTTCAGCAAAATGAATTAAGTAGATCTAGTATCCTGTGTGCATATAAGAAAGGAGAATGAAATCCTAGGTGTCAGAAACTATCAAACCTAGTGATAGGAGATTCAAGCTGAGGATCTCCAAAACTTAGGAAATGTTTCTTGCATGTCACACAGTCTTTGTCAGTTTAATTCCTATAAGCTCCTCGAGGACAGACACCCTGCTCTATTACTCTCTAAATCCCAAAAGTCTGGGACATCAACCAGCCAATTATAGATAAGTGGTTTTGACTGAATATTCTCATGGCTCAAGACTCCAAGAAGCAGACTTAAAAATGTATAGGGGTTTTAGAGGGTAGCCTGCACTCTATCTGTGCACATACCCATCACTGCTAGGAGGTGGAAAGTTCCCAAGAATCCCTTCTTTCCTGGCATGTAATTCCTGGAAAAGTGAGCAGAAATATTGTTTCCAGGCTTGACTACGGTTTCTATCAGGCTGATTCAATTTTCAGCCTCTCCAGCGAGCACACAATGTCCAGAGGTGAGAAAGGGGCTTCTTTGAAGAATCAATAGCAGATGCTGGGAACGTCCCAATCTTTGGCCCTCGGGCAAAACACATAAACTTGAAATGACAAAACCCCTAAGAAAGTTCATTAAAACATCTGGACACCTTAGCAGGGATTTAATCAAGCTTTCCAGAGTTGATCCAAGCTCTGTTTTCATAAAAATTGCCTGCCCATGAACAATTTATGCCAAGGATTTTTCCTTTTCTTCTCCTCTTTCTCCTTCTGTTTTTCTTTCTTTTCTCCCTCCTTCTCTGGCTTTTACCACTGCAAAAGTTGATTCCGAGATAGTGAACAAGCCTCATATTAATAGGCCTGCTACATACACTGCTATTATTAAACAGTTGTGCTTAGGTTAACCACTCTATGTCAAAATAAAATAAGTACAGTGGACATCCATCATCACAGCTTGAACTGAGGAATTACATGAGGTTGAATTACCCTCTACTTTTGCAATTGGGTCCTTGGCCAAGACAACATAACCTTTCAGTCCTAATTTGTACAAATAAGAAAGATCTTCATATGTTTTACTGATTTTTAAACTGGAAATTTTATAGCAGTCACGTATTTCAATTAACTAATTGTTATTCCTCTGTACTTGTGCCTTGAGATGACTTAACTTAAGAAGTTGCAATCATAAAATTAAAATAAATAATGATATTTCAACAGAGTTCTGCCCATCTATACAAATCAACAACCTTTGTTCATAGCCTTGGGGAAAACAATGTTCTTTAAACAATCAAAATGACATTACCATAGCATTACCATAAACTCCTTCTTTATTTCTCTGCTCTACTCTGATTTAGTTGGTATGTTTTCTTTTGTGATTTATTCATTAACATGAATAAATTAACTGACAACAGCAGTCAATGAGACAATGAAAGAGGGTACATTTGCAGGCTAAGTAAGGGACAACAGATCCTTAGATCCTGAAATTCTCAAGGGTCCAAAGGGTCTGGAAATTCAAGAGCCCAGTGGTCTAGAAGACATGAAAGATGCCAGAGGCTGGAAAGAGAAGTTAAAACTCAAGGACCTGAAAAACCAACTAATTAAGTAAATTAAAGTGTTCTCTTAATTTAAAAGATAAAAAGAAGAGTGGAGCTCAATAGGCAACTAGATCTTATAAAGGTCTTCTGGGTGATAAAGAAATAAGAAACTGAAGAAAAATAATGAGATTCAGTTTAATCCACCTTCAAGTCTATAATGGATTCTAGATTTGTAGACATGGGTATGAATTAACAGATATATATATATATATATATACACATACATACATACATACATACATACACACACACACACACACACACACACATATATATATGTATATATGTATATATATATATACATATGTATATATATATGTAGGTATATTTTGTTTTTGCTTTAAATTATATTTGAAATTTTATGAAGTATAGTTTTAGTACTTTGAAAAAATGTTAAAATCATATGGTATGGAATTCTTCATTTCTAATTCCTGACTAAGCACCACTCATACTTGATTTAAAGAAAGACTTGGAATGATCCTCAGCTACAACCATGTTACAAGACTGGATTTTCTTCATTTAAAAATCAAGCACCTGGTATCCTAGTAAGGTTACATAATACACCAGCAGGTCCTCTGGGTGGCCCTAAATTCTCAGGCTTGGCAGTTCTCATTCTCCACACCCTACAGTAGGCAGAGGAGCCACACCTTGCGTGGTTACTGACCTGTGTGCAACAAGATCCATGTCTACACAGCTGTAGATTTAGGATCTCTTTGCCTACACATAGGAGAACAGTATTAGGCCTTCCATTTGAAGATGACTTGCCTTAGAAATAAGGCATTTGAACTGGATCAGAACATCTAAATGTGGGGCTTTCCACTAGCTTCCTGTTTACTTCTTTAGTACATCATTACTGATGCACACACAAGCTATCATTTACACTTAGTCATTTACCTTGCAGTCGTTGCTATTTCTCCCCACCAGGTCTCTTCCCTAGGACAGGGTCTGAACATGAAAAAGCCCATGCATGTCTTAGTTATCCTTAAGTAATCATGTTATGTTGTGGTGTGGTGTGGTGTGGTGGTTGGGATGAAGCATTTAGAAGACTTTGTTTCTCCTTGGAGTCCTAGGAAAAGGGAGGACATTTCTGCTTGGTCGAATGGCCAAGTATAGAGCTTGGTCAAGAAGTATAGAGCTTACTTTAGAGAAAAACATTTATTCTTAACTCCTTAGGTTTTCCTAGAGAAAATGGAATTTCCACACACTCCTCTCAAGGGAAAAACATGGGAAAGCTCTCCCAGTCTCTCTGTATCCCTCTCTTCTCCCCAAAGAATGGGAATATTATGGAGATATTTATATAACTGGTTCATCTGGGAGAAGAAAATATTGCATACCAAACTCTACCTGTTCTGGGTTCTCCATCTTCAGATCAGGTTTGTGCTGTTCTGCTCTATTTTCTCCATCCAGGGGTAGGTCTAGAGCTGTGCTTGATGCTGGTGAGAAAGTTTGGCCATTTCAAGACTTATTTATTTAAAAAGTCCTGTGGCTACTGGTCCAAGCTGCACTTTCCAACAGAGCTGATGACTTTTCATCTCTGTCTGACTCCTGTGTCTTACCTTATAATTACATCCAATCTCCAGTGAAACATGGAGGGAATGTATCCTAAAAAAATACAACAGAGTGAGAAAGAGGGAAAAAAATACATGTTCAGGGAATGATATGCCCACAGGTCTGGCAAATGGGAGTTCATGCTCAAGGACCAAAGAACATCCAGGTCTCTTCTCTGCTGTCCCTTTAGCTTGAGGAAGAAATGGAGGATAATAGAAAGAGCCTGTGGTCCTTTTCTCTGCTTAGGGCCTCTTGGTTTTCCTTATTGTGTCTTATGCCCACATCCCTGTTTCTAACTAACTTATCTAGTACTTGCCAAGCTGTCTTATATAGTCTTCAATTTTTCTCTTTTTATTTTTAGCTTACATTTGTATTTCACAAATGTTTAATATATTTTTATTATAAAAATTTGAAATGCTACAAAATGAATGTGCCACTTGAACTTTCCCCACATCCCTAATCTCAACATTCCTCTCTGAGAACCACCACTCTCAAACACTTCCTGAAGACATACACCAGTGCTCTCTGCTGCAAAGTGGTCCCCCTTCTCCAGATCACTCTACATGCCACCCCTCTCCGAGGGACCAGACTTGGTTTATTTAAAACTCAGTGTAGCTATATCTCAGGATGTGAACTTCCAGATATCTTAATACTTACCAAAAGCATTGGCTGGTTTGACCACCAATTTAACAGAGAAATATATTAACCATTATAATGCAATTATAATAAAATTAAGGTTGTAGGACAAATTATAGAACAAATGACCCAGTTTCTTCAACAAAAACATTTGTAGATGAAAAAGGAAAGAGAGACAGAGGTGAGAAAACCTAATAGATTAAAAGAAACATATTGACAAACAATGTAATGTGTGACCCTTCTTTGGATCATCATCCAAACAAACCGATAGAATAATTAAAAGACATCGATGAGACAATTAGAAATGCAAGCAATGACTGGATATTGGATGAAAATAAGAAATCACAGTTAATATTGTTGACATGTGATAATAGATTTATATCTTTATATTTATGAGTTCTTATCTTTTAGATATCTAATCTGAAACCTTTATGAAGGAAATTATGCGAGGCCTGAGATTTGTTCAAAATGGTAATACAGGACAGGGGAGAGTGTGTGGCAGTAGAATTGAAAGAAGATTGGTCATGTGTTGATATTATTAAAGTTGGGTAATGGGTATCTGGAGGTTTTCTTTTGCATGTGCTTAGAATTTTCCATAATAAAAGTTAGGGGTGGAAGGGGGAGCACAAAATTTTGGCCAAGTTTCACTGGCACAGTCCTGAGGAAACAAATCTTTTCTTGCCATCCTCCGGACCTATTGAGCTGGGTGCAGCTGATGGAGAGGGCTGGTGGCAGGTGTGGGCACAAACCAAGCTGAGAAAAGTCTCAGGGAGGTAGAGCCCTGACCCTCATAATGAAACTTGACTAGTCTCTGCAGAATGCCAAGTTATGTCTTGGACTCAGAGAAAAAACATGAACAACCTCCTTCACAATGACCCCAGCTTTGAGGTTCCTGTCATTTTATTGAAGGACTAGGTTCCCACACCCTGACTTAATTCAAAACATTCACGCACATCTCTTCTCCATTATTAAGAAGTAGAGAGATGAGGATTTTAAAAGCAACATTTCTCTGCGATTGCATGGAGGGGGGTGTTTTTGCCTGGAATGTGGGCCGCCTGACACGTGATGCTGAAAGCAGATGCAACTAAGCAGGGCTTAGGACTTTGCCCAGGAGTGAGGAGATGATTGGAATATTTACTTTGAAAAGTAGCCTCAGTAAATGGGAAATGATTAATTCATCATGAGGAATTTTATACTCTACAGGGTAATACCCTCAGGACAAAAAGGGCCTCTTTGAGAAAACCAGATTGAGAAGGTCTCTGTTGGTCCCTTCCTCTTCCACACTCACTTGACTGTGTACATTCATAGAGCAAAGAGGCAGCATAAAGAATATGGAAGAAGGAATAAAATCCCTTTACCTCTTTGAAAAAGTAGTAATCATTAAAAGATATTATCAAGAAAGTAAAAAGACAACCTACGGAGTGAGAGAAAATATTTTGAAATCACATATCTCATAAGGGTTTAATATCCAGAATATATAAAGAACTCTTACAACTTAATAAAAAAAAGACAATTCAACTTGAAAAATGGACAAAGGACTTAAATAGATATTTCTCCGGAGAAGATATACAAATGGCCAACAAGCACATGAAAAGATGTTTGATATCATTAGTCATCAGGGAAATGCAAATCAAAACCACAATTAGATACCACTTCACACCCATTAGGATGGTTTCGATAAAAAAAGTTTTTAAAAAACAGAAGATGCATATTAGCAGCCCTAACATGTGGAGAAATTAGAACTCTCTTACATTGCAGGTGGCAATGGAAAACAATTTGGTAGATCCTCAAAAAGCTAAACTTAAATTACCATACAGCCCAACAATTTCACTCTTAGGAATATACCCAAAAGAATTAAAAGCAGGGACTCAAACAGATACTTATACATCAGTGTTCATAGCAGCATTACTCACAATAGCCAAAAGGTAGAAACAATTCTGTTTATTAACAGATGGAGGTGTATATGTACAATGGAATATTATTCAGCAATAAAAAGGAAGGAAATTCTGACACACTGAAGGGACGAATCTTGAAAACATTATGCTAAGTGAAATAAGCCAAACACAAAAGGACAAGTATTGTATTATTCTGCTTAAATGAAATATCTAAAATAGGCAAATTCATTGATACTGACAGTGTATTAGTCATTACCAAGGGCCAGGCAAAGGGGGAATGTGAAGTTATTGCTTAATAACTTCAGCCAAAGTTTCCATTTTTAAGCAGTTTCTGTTTGAGGTGATGAAAAAGTTTTGGAAATAGAGATTTGGAAATAGAAATAGAGATGGTGATGTAGTTAATTATATACTTAAAATTGTTTAAATGGCAAATTTTATCACAATTTTTTTTAAAACTGATAATGTAATATACCAAAAACCATTGAACTGTACACTTTAAATGGGTGAATTGTATGGTATATGAACTATGTCTCAATGAAACTGTACAAAAAATAAATAAGGCACATACACTAAAAAAAGTTGTGACTCCTCACTCATGCTGATGCCCACCAAGGATGTGGCCATAGGAGAAGGCAAAGCCACCAGTGCCCAGTGTTAAATAACATGATCTCAGCCCCAAGGGTGCTGTCCCCAGTCGCCCCAGAGTTGCACAGATACCTCCCCACCACCTATGCCAACCAGAGTTGACTTGTCTCCCACCCTCTGGCAGACCTTGATTACAGGCGTAGACGTGAGGGTAAAGGGCTCTACCAGCTTCTACTCAGCCTCTCAGCCAAGGTTGTAGGAACCCAGTTTGTGAACTTCTCAGTGGACGACTAAGCCATTCATTTGTCTTTAAACAAGATTCAACAACTGGGGAGAACAGACACCTCCACCAAAAAGTGATTTTGAAGAAGGGAGAGGTCCAGGTCCTCCTTAGGCAAGGCAGGCTGAGTGGAAGACAAGCCAGAAGCCGACCTGTGAAAGAGACTGCCATCCTTTCCCTGAATGAAGCATAGTCATGGCAAGTCTCAAACTCCAGCTGCTGCCTTCCCTACTCTCTCTCTCTCTTCCCATCCATGGTTCAGCCACACCACCCTGGCTGTTCTTCCCTGAATTGACACTGTGCTTCCTACACCTCAGGACTGTTCAGGAGTTCTTCCA
The DNA here is from genome assembly GCF_000151845.1 of Pteropus vampyrus. Lineage (NCBI taxonomy): Eukaryota > Metazoa > Chordata > Mammalia > Chiroptera > Pteropodidae > Pteropus > Pteropus vampyrus. Next base: position 2,389,674 of record NW_011889290.1, on the reverse strand, counting down.
CCTGGATTCATGCTCTGCCTCCTTCTCCCCTGGCTAATGCCTACTTTGTGTCTGGATCTCAGTCCACCGTTGCCTCATCTTTGATCCCTTTCAAGACCCTCCAAGTCTGAGTTAGTCAGCCTTCCTCTGTGCTCCCACCTGTAACAAAGGACTTGTATTGTCCTAGTCTATCTCTTTTTGAACCATGAAGTACATGAGGACAGGCCTACATGTTTATCTCTGTATCTTTCTTGACTGGCACAGTGGCTGGCACATGTAAGTATGCTTTCACATATTGAATAAATGAATGAATGAATGCATGAATGGCATGGCAACTGCATTGAATAATCCAGGGACAACACTCACAGTGAAGAGGGGAAGGGGGATTTAGTTCCCATAGACTATGATGTAAGTGGGTCCTGGAACTGGGAGAGCTTGAATAACTACCATCTATATTCCTGCAGACTATGCATTTCCTCAAGTAGGCTCACAACCCTCTCAAGACAGTATAAGGGTGTGTTCTCCCCCAATATTCAGATGGAGTAAGTTATTTGTCCAAGACCCCCAAAAGGATGGTTCATAAGTAACCACTTGTCAGCCTTGATCATGCCAGTTCTCACATCCTACTTCAGACGTTACATCCCAGATTCTGTACTCCAGGAATATGGAAAAGGATTCCCTCCCCCACTCTGTGTGTGTACTGGGGGGCTGGAGTGGGAATGGGCAGCAGTGCCAAGGGAGAGAACTTTTGATTTCCTTTCCTCCATTATCATACCAGCCTCTTTGCATTGCCTAATTTGTGATTTCGGTCAAAACCACAGAAATAAACGAAATGTTCCAATATTCTGGATATCACATTTTTATGTGGAAAGCCATATATATCAGTTGCTATGGTCTCATTTTTTCCCTAAAATATCTATATATCATTTTCATAGTATAATATAAACTTTATATCAAAGGTTGCCCCCCTCCAAATCAAAGAAGCTTAACAACGGTAGCTTGTCAACACCAATTCCTACTGCATATTTCTATTTAAACCTGAATTTTTCCCTAAGAATTCCAAATGTGTCTAAGAATCTTTGGCTAACTCCAGTTTATGTCTCTTCGTGCTAATATGGAAATTACAATGAACTGAACATTTATTGTTTTCTTTTTAGTAAATGAGTATGTGTTGGAGATTTTTTTACTACATAATAAAACCAACATAAAATGAATTTGCTCCAGTGTTTCTTCACTCTTTAAAATTACCATGCATCCCCCTGTTCGTGATAGTCTTTTGTTGGCATCCTGCCCAGACCTTAACTAGATTATCAGCCTGGTGATGGCAGCAGCCCCAAGCCTCAGAGCTTTTGCTGAGTCTGGGTGTCCTGCTGTCTGCCCATTTGGGGGTCTCCATACTAGGGGCAGGGACTGTGATCGGTTTGCACCCCAAGGGGGCTTGGCCACTGTGAATATTGCTTTTATAGACTCTGGTTATTTCTGACCCTATGTTTTTTATTACATTCCTTTGCAATTCTAGCAGCTGTTTTTGTCAAGAGTCTTAATAAAGTTTCAACTGCTAAATGAACTTTATGGAAATTGGTCGCAGAAGAAGCCTATGTGGTACCTTTTAGAAAATTAGAGGCTAAATTGCCCCATGGCTACCTTTCACACTGACTGTAGTGACAAAATAAATCCAACAGTGTGGATGAAGGAGGGTGATTTTGCAATTAATTTCTAACTAAATTTCCAGACTAGATTGCTGAGAGATTACCCTACACACAAAATTAGTTTCTTTAGCTTTATTTATCATAATTTATTAAAATGTTTGGCTGTATGGCCCAAATTATGAAGATGCTTTCAGGACCTTTACCTTTTAGAAGAATCATTTCAAGTTTGTTTCTTGTTTGGGGGGATTTTTTTTTTTTTTAGGTTCTTCAACTTTATAAACCCAAGACTCATAAGAATTAGAGATTTAGTAGAATTCTTTGCTCTATAAAAGAAAAATAAAGTACCTGAGATACTACTAGCTTATCTCTGTTATTATTTAATTATACTAAAATATCATTCCATTTTGTTAAGCAGATTAATTTGCCCTTGAAGTTACTCTGATTCAATAGTACCTACATGAACCAGTAAAGAATTCTAAACTTGTTCTAGACCTGCTTTGAGTATAATGGTTTATCCTCCATTTCACATAACAGTGTTATGGAAGAATAACTCACCAACAGACCAAAACTAACTATTCATTTGTTTCAGGTGTGACTTAATACAGTTCCATGAATAAAACAGACTCTAAAAGCAATAAAACCAAGTGTCTCAGTAGCTTTAGCCGGGTACCGGAGTACCCACCTCCCAAGTTCCTCTACAACAAGTGGTTCTTTATTTAACATTTCTTTGAAAATGAATTTTGCCACCAAAACTGAGAAGTTTAAAAACAGAATAAGCTATTACCAATAAAGTTGAAATAAAATATTTATAGATGACCAATGACTTTAGGCAAGTCCCCTCAAGCTTAAAAAGTGTAAAACTAAGAGGTTGAACTAGATGATCTCGGAAGGTCCTCACACTTCAGATACTGAAATGTCTAAGATGAGATGAGAATTCCAGGCAGAGATGAGAGATGGGCCAAAGAGGTGGTCACTTTAGATAAAGGCATTGCTAGCAGGGTGCTTTCACTGTATATTAAACAGACACTTCACCATTTCAGGTGGGCTGGAACAGGAAGCACTTGACACTAAGGTCCATCTCTCAATTCTAAATCAAACTGAAGTTCACAAAGCCTGTGGTTACAGAATCAGCACATGAATCCAGCTTCCTCTTTAGTCTTTTGAAAACGGCATCTGATTTTGATTTTTTCCTTTGTCTGTCAGAATCTATTCCAATGCAAACATGGAGGAAATATAATCATGGTAAAGAGGCTTACATATTTTGCAATGACATCATAATGAAATACTTAAAGTGATTTAGAGTTCTGTTTTTGTTTACCATTTAGTCAGCAGACACTATTTATTTTTATTTTTTGCTATTTTTCAAAAAAAAAAAAAGCTCAATTCCAATCATTTATGTTCTGATACTCTAGTGCCTGTGCTGCAAACAGCAAGGGAATCTGCCTTAAATTGAAATGACCTGCTTTAACGGGTCTGGTTTTCCTGTCGACATCATGAAAGCACATATTTCGCCTTAATGAACAGTGGAGGGTGCTGTTGTATTTGATGTGTATCTACATTACTAGTTCTCAGGAAATTTTTTCTTTCTAAGGGAAATGGCCTCTTTCCCATAGTAATATAAACATGATGTATGATAATGAAAGTAATAACTATATCAACATATTTTCCCCAGAAGTTGGGGTTTTTTTTTAGTGTGAATGTGAGGCTCTCACTTATAAGATACAAAAATAAGTAGACTTTAGTAAAAAATGGAAAAATATTTTCAAGATGAACATGGGCTTCCCAGATCTTGTAATTTGACAATTTTGACTACTGCGTGTTAGGAGTTTCATTGCATTTCATCGTTCAGCACTATAAAGATAATGTAAAAACAATAAAATTAAAATATAGCAAACAACAATACTAATGTGTGGCCACAATCAACCTGGTGTCATAGAATATACTCCCCGACTAAGTTTCACAGGGCATGAGCCTGGCAAGAATGATAGCAAGATGCACTTTTAAGCTGTCTTGTGACAGCTGAATATTATTTTCAACCACTACACTTATGATCTGTGCTAGGCACTTCTGCATTCCCCTCCCTGATGCCTAAACTCCAAAGACCTAATTTCATACTTGCCTTTTTCTTTCCCACAGTAAACTTCTGCTTCTGCATGACAATAACTTTTGTGTAGTTTCTCATTAATCAGATACTGCTCCATGTCATGTAAGCAACTTAATACATCAATTTAAGAAGCATAAGCATGTTTATAACAAGCTCAGAAGACTCTAGAACTACAAGCAAGGAAACTGGGCTTTTAGTTCAAGCACATTTTCATAAACCCCTAGGTTTGCCAGATAAAATACAGAACATACAGGAAATTTGAATTTCACATAAACAACAAACAACTTTTTTATAAGTTTATAAGTATGCCTGTACAATATTTGGGATATACTTATACTAAAAAATTATTTGTTGTTTATCTGAAACTCAAATTTAACTGTTCTTTCTATGAGTTTGATACCTCTAGATACCCGGGCTCCTAAACTGAGAACAACTATACTATATGGTCTCCATGGAGCTTCAATTTTAAATTCCTTTTTGTCAATGTTACATGAAAATGTAAAGAAAGTCTACAAATTTACAAACATTTAAAAACTTACCAGCTCTACAGCTTTTGGAGAAGATATGAGACAGGTTTTCTTTTCTCTCCTAACCTAGTCTCTTGCCAAAAGCCAGATGGAGTTAATTTGGCTGATTTGCTATTCTGTTTGATGGAACTCAGCTTATGGAATAATGTTTTGTGAAGCCAGGCTGACAGTTGACAACAGCATTCAGCCCAAGACCCACCAAACGAGAATCAAAGACTTAACTGTTCTTCTGCAAAACCCAGGTACAAACCTGAGGGTCAGCCCATCCAGTGTAATCCTTGACTTGGCTTCTGTTACTCATTAACTTTGCTTCCATCTTGGTCACCTGAATAGAATATCTAGCTTGAGCTATTTCCTGTTTTTGTTTTTGTTTTTTTTCCAGGAACAAAACTAAGCAGGTGTTTTCAAAATGTTTAGCAAATAAGAGTACCTACATTGGAAAGGGATAATGAACCAGGCTTTCTCCAGCAGCCAAATTGGTTAGGCATTTAGGGATGTTCCATAAGTCTTTCGGACAATGGAGAGCAAACAAAAGGCAGTCTAAAATGCACTACAACTCCCTAAGCTGCTGGCTATCAATATTCCCTTAGAAATCCACTTAATACCAGAGAATAAGTAATTGAAGGACTAAGCTGAGTAAAACCAGTGGCTGCAATTACTCAGCAGCACAGTGAAGCGTAAATTGAAGAGCTCAAGCCCATTCTGTAATGATGATTATTGAATTCCCTGAACCAACAATCACCAGTCAATTAATTGTTAACTAAGCAAAATTAAGTTTATTTGAGCTTACTGCAGTTAGAAAGAATAGCTCCTTGACAGAGACTTAGCGGTGTCTCAGACGAGAAGTCTTATAGGGCTTTGGACCCTAGACTCCAGTCCTTTAAGGCAAGAAATTGAAGCTAATAGGGATTGGGCAAATTTGTGACAGACTAGTTTAGGATTGGTGGACAAAGTGAAGTGAGTGTCTTGAAGGGAGTCTTGATAAGTAAACTATTGCTTTAATAAGCATGCTGTTTATCCAGGTAAGCAGACTATTCTCTCTGATAAATTGATTGTAATAATTTCTTGAGGTAAACAGTGAAGTTATTTTTTCTTTACAGCTTTACCTTTCCTGGATAAGTTTCCCTGATACAAATAACCATATAATGTTGACATCAGCCATCTCAGTTCTATCTTCACACAGCAACCTTCAGTTTCAATTGAGCCCTGATATAGAATTATTACTTAATGAACACCTACTCTATGCCAAGTAGTTTCTATATGTTTTTGTATATGAAGGTAGTTGTTGGTATCCCCATATATTGAGAAGGAAACAAGTAAAAAAGATATTAATTCGCAAAATCCTTCTGGATCAATCATTACCTGAAAGAAAAAGATAGCAAAGCAATGCTTATCTCACATACACAGAAACTGAGGCAAGTTTAAAGGTTTTGCCAAAGTCTGCAGCCATTGGGAATGATTTCTTAGATATTATTTAAAAGGCGAAGTTGGTTTCCACTGACCTCTATCTAGGATTCTTCTTCTCTGATGCCTCTTAAGTTGAAATCACAGTCTCCTCTGGAGAGAAGTTCACAGTCTCATCTGTTCTTCTAACAAGCTAACTCAGTGTCTACTCTACCTACCTGTAAGATGAATGCCATTAATGCCTTAAAACCCAGCACCTGAGGCTTAGCTCCGTGCTCAGAATATTTTTTCTCTCCAGCATGGACTTCACATGAGGCATGAGAAATGATCACGTTACTTTCCTAAGGAATAAATGGGCCAAGTGCTGTAGCAGCTTTTCTTTCCCAGTATAATCCCTTAAAAACATGGCCAAAATCATGTTAACACTAAGTCCCAGATTTTCAAAGTAGGACATGACATTATATCTCAGCAACTTCCTTTGACCCAAAAGAAAAATGCAAAGCTGGCCTTACTTGGTTTATCTTCTTGTTAATCGTGAGGGAGGAGTGTGTTTAAAACACTGAACAGAATAATGTTATTTTTCAATCTTTTCCTCACAATGTTAGATGTCTCTTGAACTACAGTATTTGTTTAAGTCATCAGCTCTAGTGACCTTGCTCTCTATATTTATTATGCTTTGGATAAAATAATATTGTAGGAGTTCCTATTTTTTTTAAATTTCATGCTACTATAAAATATACATTGGATCTATCACTATTCTGCCAATCTGTTCATGACTTTGAAATCATAAATGAGTTAGCTTTCAAATCTTCTCTTTCTGAGAAAAATAAGATAAACTCTTTTTCATTTATCTTGGAAAGTGCTAGTTTCTTTGTTTTAAATATACAGCTCAGACTCATGTTTTCTTTTTAATAGAATTTTCTGTTTTCCTTATACCTCTCCTAGACAATCCTCTCTCAAAAACAGAACTGCTTTGGGACAAATGCTGATACCACAGAATTAAAAGGGGATATAATTCTATAAACATAAAAGGGAAGGTTTTCCTTAGCTCTTAACCATAACAGCAGCAATAAAATCAAGAAACTTTAATAATATTCTTCAGCATGATGTTTTTATAATAAAGATGACAACTTCATTTTTAACTGATTACAAATTATAAATCTATTAGACAAAATAGTACCTAGAATAAATAGGCTAGGATTTGCCATTCTTTTTTTTAAAGATTACATTGATTTTATTCATTTTAGTGGGAATAAATTCAATTTACATAGCTAATATATCAATATGAACATAGGTGTGACATATATTGGTAAACTATTAGCAACATCAAAGCTAATTGAAATAAAAATAGTTATATTTTTGCCCATTAAGATTGGCAAACAGTTGATATACAGTTGTACTCCCTTATCTAAGGTTTGAGTTACCCATCTACAGTCTGATAATATTAAATGGAAACTTCCAGAAATAAACAATTTATCAATTTTAAATTGCATGCCATTCTGAGTAGCATGATGAAATCTCATACCACCCTGCTCCACCCTGCCTCAAAACATACATTATTCCTTTGTCCAGCATATCCTTGCTGTAGACATCACTTGGTCATTAATCACTTAATAGTTGTCAAGGTTATCACATCACCTATCAGAGAGAGATAGGTAGAGAGAGAAAGAGAGGGAAACATTCACATAACTTTTATTACAGTATATTGTTATATTGTTCTATTTTATTATTAGCTATGTTGTTAATCTCTTACAATACCTAATTTATAAATTTAACTTTATAATAAGTATGTGTGTATAGGAAAAAACTAGTATATATAGGGTTTGGTACTATCCGCAGTTTCAGGCATCCACTGGGGATCTTGGAATGTATCCCCAGAAGATAAGGGGTGACTACTGCACCTATTATTTCTACCCATCCAGGCTATAGGATCTCTTTATGAGTAAATGGAGTCACAGACTTTGAAACTATAATTAGTGTTAGAAATAGCAAATTATCAAAAATATGACCACTTAAAATAGTGTTTCTCAACCTATTTTTCATTATCATCTCTCTAAGGACATTTTTCTTAATCCCCCATGAAAGTTTAATACCATAGATAGTGTTTATGGACCATGTGTGTATATCTGTGACAGATACATAAAAAGAGGAAGTTTTTTTGTACACTCCCTCCTCAAGAACAAATTTTTACTAATTTGGAGGTAATATTACCCCTGCTGATTTTGATTTTAAAATGTAGAGAAATATAGCCGCCCCCACATTCTCACTTTGAAAGAAGCTTGTTCTACTTTTCTTGAATTGGAGCTCAAAGAATGTGCTTAAATTACATTAAGTCCAAAATCATTTTCTGAGCTTGAATGGGGGAAGAAATCTATCCTAAGCTAATTTTTTCTTTGAAAATATTAGTTTTTATCTAATAACAATGAATCTATTACTGACCGAAAAAACTGTTGACCTTGGTACACAGCCCTATATATGATCATAAATCCACTTCACCTGTTTGTTCATTAGTATTCATTTGTTCATTTATTGACCTGTTTACCCAACACTCTCTACTTTAGGAGTTAAAGATGCAAAGATGACTAACACTCAACTTGAATTTACTCATCACTGATGAGACCACAAATTTTAGAAGTAGTGAAAAAAAAGTAAACAGCTTCACAAATTCCAAAATACTTAGAGTATCTAAAGAAGAAATTATATTATTATTTATAGAAAAGAGACATAATACTGAGTGACAACAATTGTGAATCATAGACCAATTACATTGTGTGTATAGACAATTCCAATTTTTTGATTAAGCATGCAGTAAGAAAACAAATAGCCTAATTTGGCAATTCATAAGTATATTAATAAACCCTCCTTAAAACCAATTTGCCAAAGTTTAAATTATAACTTCACAAAGCCTATGAAGAAATGAAGAGATGGTGTCTTGTGGCAGTCAGCTTCTGCTTTGAATTTAATTATTTCAACCATTTTAAGTTAAATATTGGTTCCAAAAAGCAATAGGCATGTTTTTAGTTTTTCAAACCAGTCACCTCTTCTATTCATTTTTCTCTCCAGCCAGCCTTAAACCTCAGACACCACTTGCTTTAAGAGTTCAGTTTAATATCTATGATGTAGTGGGAGTCCTCTCAGCTTTGGCAAGCATACAGTTCACTGAAAAGCAACTTTGCACTAGCACACCATTTATTTCTGAAACGCTGGCAAATTGGAAAGAGGCTCTAACTCCACAAGGAGCAACATTTTTCTTCAGGAAAATTGTCAACACAGACAGAATAGCTGTGTGCAAATTAAGAGAAATTAGCTATTGAGTCGAATTTTTATAATTTGGGGATGATATTTATTGACATAAACATATTCTAAAGTAATAAAAAATAGTGTTTCCCAAATGAGATTCAAGGACACTGATGATAGTATATCTGTGATCTATTATCCATCTGAGAATAAAGTGGGAAGTCACATCATCTCTAACTATTTGGCTCTTCCCACTCCTGTTAATGAGGGTATGGACTCTAACAATCAAACGATGGGAGGAAGGTCAACACAGATGAGATGTGACGACAAATCATATGGCCACCAAAAAAAGAACTGATGTCCAACATTATCCCAGAGGTTTGCCTTGCCAAGCTTACAATATAATCTCCATTTTTTTCCTGTGATTTAATAGCTGCAAAGAGTATGGATATTGTGAGAGAGAATTTAGAGGGTGTAACATAAGTATTGTAAGTTTGGCAAAAAGCAATGGAAGAAGGCTCTTTTAGCTAACTAAGAAGGAAAGTATGACCTTTTTAAAATTTTTACTTGTGAGTCCATATTTTGAACTTTGCTACTGTCTATGAAAAAAAAAATAATGAGGGCTTGCTTTATGCGAAGAGATGGGTTACAAGGGAGGAGTATAGAAATAAGACAAAGATAACAAAAGATTAAAGGCCTAGAACTAGAGCGAATGTAAAAGTATAGGTAGCTATACAGCAAGAGATATTAAAATGTAGTCAGAAGAATCAGACATTTGGGGGTAAATTATTTCTTTAGACCAGCATTTTCCAAAGTATATTCCCTGCACCACAAGTGAACTATGTTTAGAAATGTGTATTCATCTCTAACTTGCTCTTTTACAATATCCAGTTCTATATTAAATTCTCATTGAAATAGACTGTTCATTGGTAAACATCAGTCAGGTTGTGAGCTGGCTTGTACCAGCTTACAAGAGCTGATTCTTAAATTTTCAGAAATTTTTAAATAGTTTTTAAAACGAGCTAATTGTTAAAAAATATATTACATATACTTACAGTTAAATATATTATATTAAAATCAAAAGTAAAAAGCGCATCCTATGAATTTTTTATTTTGGTTATTATGTTTTTTATTTTTTTATTTCCATTTGTTTCAAGTCTGTTCATATTTGCTTTTTGGAACACTTTAATAATAATTTTTCTCATATCTTTGCCATGTAATTCTAATATCTGGATGCTATCTTATTAGTGTTTGTTGTTTGCCTTTTTCATGAGAGTTGAAACATTTCTAATTCTTTCTATGCCAAGTAATTGTGGGTTGCATCTTAGACATTTTTGGGTCTTAAATATAAGGGAAATGTTGATATTTTTGTTTAATCAACTTGGGTGAGTTCAAGCTGCAAATTAACACACCATCTTTAGTCTATAATTTTAAGGTTGGTTCAATTTTCTAAGTCTTTGCAGTGTTATTTGGATCTGCCCCTCATATCTGCTACGCAGTATCTAGTCTGAGATCTATATGGTGGTCTATGTGTTAATTCAGTTATCAAAGTCCTTTACATTCTGATTAGAATCAGAATCATTCCTGGGTGGCTCGGGGGTGAGCGCAGGATTTCACAAAGAATTTTACAAGGTTGCTTTCCTAAACTCTTCTTTTTGTGATCTTGTAGTACTTCTCAGTTTCCTGGAGCCCACTTTTTTTTTTACCTCCATCTAGAAAGCTGGGACTTTTTTTACCCACTCTCCTGAGCCACTCCACAGCTATACCACATCCTGGATCAACCAGTGAAAGAACTGCGGGGAAAAGGTGGTAATCTTGCTGTCAGTTCAGTGGTACTTTGAATTCTGGTCTTTTTCTCCAATCCATCTTTCACTACCTACTCTTCAGGGCCCTGGAGTAGCTGCTCCAAACACTCTGTCCAGGTACTGTAACTACATTTGGTTGGGAGGAACAGCAAGAAGTGAGCATCCTCCAGTCTATCAGGAACCTCCCTGCACTTCTGCCAATCCACCTGCATTTTGCCCTCTGAGAGAAGCCTCCATTGATTCCCTATTTCTGTTCAGGAGAAATGTCCCTGTTTTCTCTCATGATTCCTTACAATTTATCATTTCCAAACTCCTTTTCATCTAACTCACTTGCCTCTGTATTTTCCCACATTTGTTAATATCTTTCTTAAAGTGTAGTGCCCATAATACGGAACTATTACTTCCCTTGATCTGGATGCTGTAATGTATTTATGCAGTTTAAAGGTTGTTAGCTTTTTCAGTAACTGCATTTCTTATTGGGGCAGACTAAATTTTTGGAAATCCCAGGCCTTTGCATATGCATAACATCAGTTCTTTACTATACTGCTGCCTTTGGTCCTTTTCACAACAAATAGAGGAGTTTAGAACTGTTAATATTATATGTACCTATTGGTTCTAGTTCATCATTCTTGCCTATTGAAGTATTTTGGAATTCTAATCCATTCTAGCCTTATACAGAGAGAATAGAAATTAGTTTTATTATGTTCTGAGGGTCCTGGTAGAATAGAAAGACAAGTCTACCTCTGCGTTCTGACTTCGGTTAATAATGCCCTTCCCCCAACATATCTCATTAGGTTTTTCTGAACATATCTAATCCCATCTGTAGAAGAGTTCAAATTCTCTCACTTGGAGTCCCTCTTCCCCATGGCAAACAGGGGCTCTGTCTAGATAACTGTTTCACTATATTAAGTGTTTAGCAGACCTACCAGAGCAGAGGGATACCCTACAGTGGCTAAGTGCTTTGGCCCATTTGCTCTAGAGGAGTTTGAATTTTAAAAATAACAGGACAGTTTTTCTGCACACAATATAGGAAAGAGAGTTGAACTGGTACTAAAAGAAAAAAAAGAAAGAAAAAAGAGAGGAAGAAGAAATAGTTAAAGGCAATAAAAATAAGGAAAAAGGAGGGAAAAGGAGGCAAAACTAGACCTAGAAGGGAGGAAGCTTGTTAGTCTAACAGAGCCCACCACTGTTCACTTTAGCTTGTGCTCTTGGTGGGGCCTGATCTTTTACACTAGCCTTGACAACAGCTAGACTAAGAGCACACAGACACACATCATAATAAATATTGTCTGCAAGTTGAATTATCTTTGGAAAGAGCTCCAAAAATCCCATTATCAGAGATAGTTAACTGGGCAAAATGGTATCTTTTCCAGAATAAACATTTAGGGTCTAGAAGAGAAATATATGGACCAACAAACCAGAATCCAGTAAAAGAGGAAAGTGAATCCTGGAGAGAACTGAGGAAAACATTTTTTATGGAAAATTTCAAACATATTCTAGAACAGAATAATGCCATAAACCTCTATGTACCCAACATGCAGCTTTAATCATAATTAGCTCAGGACCAAGCTGCTTTCACCTATAGCCTCATCCATATCCCCATCATCACCTCAACCCACTGGCTTATTTTGAAGCAAATCCCATACCTCATACCATTTCCTTCATAATTTTTCACTATGTAGGGAGAAGACATTTAAACCAGGATAAATTCTGCAGAAAGAACCTGCATATAAACTCCAAGAGAAAGTAAAACTTGAAAACAAAAGTAAAGCCACTGAAGAAAAATGTGAAGAGCCAAGTAGGGAAGGGGGAAAAGGAATTCATTCCTAAGAATTATTCTCAGGTTTTGATAATGTTTTACTTTGTAAATAAGATATAAGATTCTATAACCATTTTTTTCCTAATCATACACTACAGCAAAAATCATTTAATAGAAAAACAAAACTGATGTTGGAGAGGAGGGACCTATCCGCCCCATATGGTTAAACATGAAAGAAACAAGTTTGAGCTGCATTGGTCCGTGGTGACAACACTTTTTAAAATATATGAGCCGTGACCATATTTTTTAAAGTTTATATTTATTTTGATTCATTCCACGAGATGTAAACTGTGCTATTCAGTTATAAAAGGGCATTTTATTGCTTCTGGGTAATTCCCCAAGAGAAGAAAATAACATTCTTCCCTCCACCACCACCACCAAAAAAAAAGTGATAAATGTTTAATGAAACATCTAGACCTTTCGCCTTAAAGGTTAAGCATGACCTTTTAGAATATTTTTATAAGCGTCTGATTTCTTCCACTTGAATTTAGCTAATGAATGAGTAAAGGTATGAGTGTAGAAAAAGGAGAAAAATTCTCACGGCTCTAAAAACAAGACTTACTCTTCAGTACAGGAATTGTCCTTTCAAATGAGAGTTCTGTTGTTGGGAAGGATCACAGATTGCCAGGAAGAAATACCTACTCGAAAACTACAGATAAGGGTTCAAAATGTTAGATTTAGCTCAAATTGCTAGCTGCTTGAAAGAGAAAGTATGAATGTTTCAAACACAGAGGAACACATTTACACACACACACTCCTAAACAGATTTTCATGCATCAAGCAGTTTTTAACCCAACTAGTTCCAGAGAAGTATAAACCAAAAACAAACGTATATAATGTGTCTTAGAATAAAACAAGTTTTCCAAGCAAAGAGGAGAAATTTTGACAAGGTCCACTCTGGGTTTCACCAAGGTTAAATCTTTCTCAGGGCTTCCTAGGGCCAGTGACTCTGTGTTGACAGTTCTGCTCACTCAATAGCATTCATCCACCGTCATATCACCTTCATGGAGTGTGGCTGATAAAAATTGTAATTATGAATACCTGTGTCGCAAATGTGCACTTTATTCAAAGTGCAGCCTTTTCCTCCCCTTTTCCCCTTTTATTTCTTGTTATAGTGTTATTTGCCGCCTCATTTTTATATCTCTGGTTTCTATTAAATAAAAGCCGGGAGTAGAAGACTGTAAATCTCTTCCTGTTCTACTCTACTCCAGGGCAGCCAGTCCGCATCCCCTACCTCAGGACCTCTACTGCCAAAGCCCACCATTTCAGCCCCAGGAGACAGGGCAACCAGGAAGGGGAGGGAAAGGAGACTTTCTTGCCTAGGGCCTGTTAACCTGAGTATACTTTCTCTTTCTCCCGTTTGTTTTCTCAGCTGGTGGCATATGCTCTGCTCCAGCACCACTAGGTCTAGTGGAAAACAGCTTCCTCTGAGATCTAACGGTCCATTTTAAAGAAGTGGTTTGGAGCTAAGAAGAAGGGAGCTCAGTTATAGCTCTGTGCCCAGCTTTCTCTGTTTTTCTTAGTACATGGAAATATGAGCTGTGTAAACAGTTCATATTTCACATTCCACCTGTAACAAAATCAGCCAAAGCAGACAAGGGGGCTCTTTAGACCTTTCTCCACCTCAATTACTGTATTAGTGTCTTCCCACCACTCTCTTTATTCCCCCATCACTCTGTTTTTCTACCAAGCACGTGCGCGCGCGCGCACACACACACACACACACACACACACACACTATTGTCCATATCCCAAGGGAAAAATATGTCTTTTCCCAAAATATTTCATCCTCACAATGTCCTATGACTCACTGACTTCTCCACCCAGCGGTCCCCACTCTACATGGCAATTGGAATGCTTGTTACCCATCGGCACTCAAGTGAGGGTTTTATTCATTTTTTTCCTCTCTAACCAAATATCAGTGAATGTTGAACTTTAAGAATCTAGCTAACAGCTTTCAATTGGGAACTGAAGAGCAAAGAACTCTGAGAAGTAACCCACCTTCTTTCTGTGGGTGTTCCACAGCAGCCTCTTTCCTTTTGTCTCAGCTTGAAAACGGTCCTAGAGCTTTGGCTGGCAAAGAGCCCTCCTGCCTGTCACATAGTACACTCAACCAGATCTAGAGGGAAATCAGTTTGGAAGAGAAATAAGTAAATGATTAGAGATGACACACACCAGTATTTGCAAAGCCCTTTATTAAGAAAGGGATAGACGAGCCAGTTCCACCTGGCTTCAAGGTCTTTAAGTTGTAACTTAGAGACCTACTCAGAGGTAAGAGTTCAATGGCCTTCAGGGATGCCTAGTGGTGAAGTCAAACCCACCCCATTAATAGCATCCCAGGCTCCAGGCTAAGCCCAGAGGAAAGGTACTGGGTGTCAGCAATGCTGAATTCTAATTCTAGGTGACTCCTTTCTGGGCTGGAAATGGGAGAGGATGAGGGGAAAGCTTTTTTTGTGTTTCATATTCTCAAGATGCAGTGAAACGTTGCAAGAAAAGAAATTAGAAGAAAAGAGAGAATGAAGGGAAAAAAGAAAGACAATGGAAAAAAGGACAAGATAACTTCCCTTAGGACAGTTAGACCAGTCTCACATGCAGCCATAACACCAGCTTCTAATTTCAAGTTGTCAAGATTCATCTCCCAGAAAAGTAAAAGCCGAAAAGAACATGTAATCTTCTCGAAAGGGACCCCACAGTATCTCCAGATGTTTTGGTTTATTCTGTGGGGAGGGGAAAAGGCCTAGGTTGAGAGAAGCAAATATGTTCAGTCCCTGAAAGGAGGAAGGTCACCAAGTGGGAACAGTTTATTCGCCTTTGGAAGTATTACATTTCAGCAGAAGAAGCCAGGAATAAGATATCATTTGTTAACTTTGCTAATCCATTAAGTATACATTGGACAACTGAGCTATTATTTGGAACTCTCTGCTATGTGTCTTCTAACAAGGAAACAATGTCCTGCTGAGTTTAGGTGTGGTGTGTGCTAAGACTATATAAAACTTTCAGCAGCTTTGTGTGAAGTTGATTTTTATTTTGGGGAACAGCACATATTGAATCAGTAGAAGAGAGAGAAACCGTGGCCTTCTATACTGTATAGATGCAGATGTGAACAAAAACTATCTCCATTTTTGTGACCTTTCATGCTGTGACTTTTGACCAACCTCACTGTTTTTAGCAAGCATATCAAAGCTTTCTAATTGATGGTTATCTGTGTTCCTTAAAATGTAGCCATGAATATTTCTGTTAGTAACATTCGGAATGGTATTATAACAATTGAGATAAATATCAAACTGATGATAGTACTGACCATCAAGAGGTATGGCCCCTGGAGCTACTGCATTCTTTGTTCCTTTGTCCTGTAAATCATTAGTACCTGAGTTACATTATAAAAACGGCATCAACAGGAGTCTTTAGCAGAGAATAATCTGCACAGAGTCGCTAGGTCATCTCTTCCCCTCTGGCTCAATCTTCCTGGAAGTAAATTACCCTATAATAATTACTGATTAAACACTCCCGCCACCTAGCCACTCTAGTACTCTGACCAATGTCTGCAATAGATCTTGCCTTTGGGTTTAGGGCAGTAGCTCTTTCTTTTCTCTGAACATCCCTGCAATCTGTTACCGTTGGGGTGATTGGTGTGTTCTTTGGGCGGTCTCTGGGCTGGGCCTCTGTTCCTTTGCTCTCCTGTCACTCATGTCTGACTAACTACCCAACAAATTTGTAGTCTGAGCAGTATTGAAGGGTGAAGGGCAGAAGGATGGGAGCCAGAGTCCTATGCCAGGTATTATGTGGAATAAGAAAAATGTATGAGATGCAGTTCTTGGAAATCTGACCCCTCAATAGCATCGTTCTGTATGACTTACAGATGATTCACACGGACTCGTTAGAACTGGTTGTTTGCATGCTCCTTCCTCATTCCCATGACACAGGACAAGGCATGGCAGGTAAAGACAGATGGCAAATTGAAAATACAGGTTAAAAGTTTCCCTCTCTTTGATGCCCATTCCCTTGACAATGACCCGTCCTAGGAAGTGTGTGGCTGACAGGAGAGGCAAACTGACAAATGAAGTGAATCAGAGGCTAAACCACAATCAAGAAAGGAAGGCTGGCCCAGAGCCTCATGGTGTTGTTGCCAACTTAGAGCATTGCCTCAAACCTGTGGAGTCACCAACTCCTCCTCACATAGGACTTACAATAGACAAATATTATTTTTGCCTGGCCAGCACTCATTTCCTGTTCTGATAACAGTACTTCTCTGTTCCTATGGGGGCCCACCCTACCCCAAGCTCAGACCTTTTAATGGTTGGCTCAACCTTCAAACTCCTGAGATGGGCAGAGAACACAGGCCTGTACCATCAGAGCATTCCACTTTTCTGGCCTCGGTGATTGGCTCAGGGGTGAGTACATGAGCCAAGTCAGGCCAAAGAGATTCTATCTGGGGAAGTTTGTTGGAAAGAAGCATTCTCTTTCTGCTAAAATTGCCAACCATAAGGTAATTTAACACCCGTGGTTTTAGTGACCCCCCTGAGAGCAAAGCCAACAGGTATGAAAGCAGATCTGAGAGCCAGAAAGCCAGAGAAAAGAGAGAAGGGAAGAGACCAAATCTAAATGACACCATCAGAGCCCCTGGATTCAATTACGCCCAAGGTGAAGTGCAATACTTCTCAATACATTCTCTTTTTTACAACAGGATTCATAACACCAGTGTTCACACAGAACTCTGGGCAAGGACAGGAATACTGTAAAGCAACTGCAAGTCCTGTCAAACAAGAAAAGAATGTTAGGCCTGATCATGTTCCACTAAACATTAGCCCCTGTGTGCTTCTTGGAGGTAAAAATACACAACAGCAGTGGCTGCCATGTTGTTGGCTGCTTTGACTTGAGAGTGAACTGTGCTATGATGGAGATATATGCAAGGTACAATGAAAGTGCAGAGAGAGATAATCTAACTGAGCTTGAGATGAAAGACAAGACTGCACTCAAATGCCATTTGCTGGATGAGGAAAAATAAAATGAGAAGCATGTTGAAGAGCAGAAGGAGAGGAAGAACTCAGTTTTAGTAACATTAAGTTTTAAGCTGTGTGCAAGACATCTGAATGATGATGTCTAGTTAACATGTACATATATAGCTCTTAAAATAAGGATGGAAATGTAGGTTGGAAACACCAACTTGGAGCCAACAGCATAAAGGAGAAGAGTACCTAAAACTGTGGACACAGATAGATGAGATAGTCTAGAGATGAGGATGAGAAGAGAAAGATGACCATGGACAGACTGTGCAGGATAGCGACATGCAGGCAAGACCCAGGAAAAGGAACCAGAAAGAAAAAGAAAAAAAAGTAGCCAAGATGAAGAAGGGCAATCAGTGGGAAATGTCACTGAAGCTAAGCAAGAGAGCATTTCTAAAAATGAAAGCAATTGGGAAAACCAAATGCCACAGAGAGGTCACAAAATAGAAAAGCTCAGATCAGTTCCCTGGATTTGGTGATCTCGGGAGCAGTTTCACAGTGTGATAGTGACATGAAGCATGCCAGACATACTTGTGCTGTCTCTCTCCTGAAACACCCCTCTGTCTATTTCCAAGAGAACCCGTGTGTGTGTGTCTCTCTCTCCTCTCTTCCTTCCTGGTGCCTCCAAGTATTTATTTTTGTCACTTCTCTTCATATATACCTCTATGTCAGCACTAATGCAAGGAAATTATTTTTTTTCACATTTTTCTCTTTTACCTGTCTACTAGCTCCTTGAGACCAGGGATTCTCTATTGTTCACCTTTTTCTTTTAAGCTATTTAATTGAGGCATAATTTACATAAAGCAAAATGCACACATCTTACGTATACAGCTCAACTAATTTTTATATATGCCTCCACTTGTATAATCTCCAGCCAAATCAAGATAAACACATTTCTAGGACCTAAACATCTACCCTGTGCCCCTTCCGAGTCAACACCCCAAAGACAGGCACTATTCTGACCTTTATCACTATTGATCAGTTTTGCCTGTTTTGAACTTAATATAAATGGAATTATAGAATATGTATTCTTTGGAGGTGTCTACTTTCACTCAACATTTTGTCACCTCAGTTGTTACATATAGTCATAATCTGTTCTTTCACATTGCTGTATATTGAATGTATGTAACCATTCTTCTGTCACTGGACATTTGAATTATTTCCAGATCGTGGTTAAGAAATATGCTGCTATGGACATATCTTTTGATGAACATATTACTCATTTTTGGAGGTTTCTGCCCAGGATTGGAAGTCCTAAGCCTGTCCTTTGATCTTTTATTCTCAGTACTTGTCACTTCATCCTATATATCAGGCCAATAGACACTAGTAAGTACAAATTGCCCTTGAAATAATAAACAATTTTTCAACCAATCACTTGTAAAAAGTTAAATTTAATGCCATTTACTAAGGCCTTGGTGGTTTTACCAACAAATTTTTAAAATCAATTTCCAAGTAAGCATATCAAAATCTAAAGAGCTGGCCAAAAGTTGAATTAGTGGAAGATATTAAGGCCCTCTCCTTAAAGAACTCATAATACAAGCTGAAATTCAGGGTTTTTTTAACTACACAATTTCAATAAATAAGATAAACAGTCTCTGAAATGAATAAGACAGGGTATGAAGAATTCATTTCAAGGAGGATTAAGGAAAGAGATCTGAAGTTTTGTCAAAGGAGGGAATAAGACACATGTTTTACTCTAGGTTAAAAGGAGATCTTGAGCAATGCAACAATTTTTTGCACAAGAAATATGTTCGAGCCTGAGCAAGGCTTTAAGCAGTTGCCTCTACAAATGCCCCAGCAATAACATGAAAAGAAAAGAATCTCATCAATCAAGGTACCAAATATGTATTTTCCTTGTGAGTGCTTGCTTCATTTTTTACCAGTTAGAAGAAGTTAATACCAGGGAAAGTCAAGAAGGTGTGAGAAATGGGCTATCATCACATGGAGAATGGTGCCTGGACTATGCCAGTATTGGAGACTGCCTGCCACCCCTTTCTCTTCCTAGTTTCCTGATGCACAGAATCTGATCACAAGTTTGACCTGAGTTTGCATGAAAAGGAGTGAAGTCTTACCTGAAAGAAAGGATAAAAGGAACTGAAAAGTAATGTGACTTCTGATTTGGTTCCAAGTCTTTGTCTTCTTTTCATCTCACTCCATTCTCCCAGCCCCCTGCCCAACCGTTTGCCCTAAGGCATGAATCAAGTTCAAACATGAAGTCAATAGAATTTATTGGTGTTTTTCTAGGACTCCTCCCATCCTCTTGGAAATCTTTCCTAGAGAGGGAAAAAATGACCCCCTGCCTATCTAGGTTAAACTATCAATACAAAATGATTAAGTAAATAATTTAGGCAGAGGGAGACGATGAGCGTGATTCAAAGCCATTAATCCCCTATGGCTGGCAGACGCTGATAAGAAATATGGTACAAGTTGAAAAAAGAATGAACGCAAATTGAAGATCAATCTTTTCAGGCTGGGTCTGCTCCATAGGGAGCAAACATATGTATCTCCTCTTGACATCTAACTCCTCTCGTTCAGTTGTCAGGTTAACCACAACAATATATTTATATATTTATTTGCTCTGTGGTTTCACACATTAATACTATAGAGAGTTTGAGTAGAAAACAGCCTGAAAAAAACTTGATTAGAAACAATGACATTGTTTTCACCTGTGGCACAGGGCTTTCTGGAATAGGCAATATTGGGACAGACAAGAAGAGTTAGGAATTTACTCACCCATGTTGAGAATGCCAGCTTCCTGTGATGCCTGCTCGTGAACAGTTCAGAAATTTTAGCAGGTATTTCCAGGGAGGCACAGGGCAACTTTGTTCACAACTCCAGGGATACCATTTATGTATTGGGTGTGTTCCTAGGGAACAGAACAGGAATCAACATTGTAACTGGGATTGTATTTCTGTATTGAACATTGGCCACATGTCCTGAAATATCCAAGACAATGTTGAATTTTAAATTGGATATTTCATTATCCTGGTAAATTTACTCACAAATATCAGGGTCACAAGTCCTATGTTTTAGGAGTACACACACACACACACACACACACACACACACACACACACAATGTGAGCATACCAGATGGAGGCGATGGGAGCCAGGTGGCTACAAAAGCTATGAGAAACAACCCCATGTCCAAGAAGCATCACCATAGAATAATCACAACTAAAACATCGCTCTTGCCAACACCATTGTCCCGTCACTGTACGCTGGGGGTTCTAATGGTTACTACACTATGGTTTAGTTCTTGACTAAAAATTCTTAGAAAATGTTAACCAAATGAGAAGTTCCTTAAATGGTATGCATAAAACAGGGTATAAAATAGATAATCAACAAACAATTTTTATTTAACTTGACAGCGCCCCCCACTTTCCTTTTATTATCCTCAGTTAAATACCACCTGAAGAATTAACTTAGTGTTAAGAGAAATATAGTTTCTAATAACATTAAAAACTTTTTATCTCTATAATATTCTTTATTTTTGCTCAACCCCACTAATCCTGAACTGTAACAATGCTTTCACCTCACTGATACATCCAATCTATTCATACAGCCTCTTCATAGTCCGCAATCAGGTGAGGCCCTTTAAACTTCTTCAGTTTAAATTAAGTAGTGAATCACATCTCCACACATATTCTCAACTCTTTTGCTTCTTTCTAGTTTGGTCATGTTTCCTTAAAAACAAACAGACAAACAAACAAACAAACAAACAAAAACCACAATCTTGATTATGTCCAACTCTCAGGAAAATTAATTCTACCTCATTTACTTCATACTCTAATATCATCCATCAATCATGCCCCTTGGTATTTACCCAAAGGAGCTGAGAATTTATATCCACACAAAAACCTGTACAAGGAAGTTTATAGCAGCTTTCTTCATAATTGCCAAAATTTGGAGGCAATGAAGATATCCTTAGTAGGTGAATGGATAAATAAGCTGTGTTATAGCCAGACAATAGGATACTATTTAATGGTAAAAAGAAATGATCTGTCAAGTAATAAAAGATATTGTAGAAATTTAAGTGCATATTACTAAGTGAAAGAAGCCAATATGAAAAGGCTACACACTGTATTTTTCATCTATTTGACATTCTGAGAAAGACAAAACTATGGAGATTTTAAAAGATTATTGGTTGCCAAGGGTTGCCTGGGGAGCACAGAGGATTTTTAGCTTAGTGAAACTACTCTCTATGCTACTATAATGGTAGATATATGCCATTATACATTTGTCCAAAACTATAGAATGTACAACACTAAGAGTAGGCCATAATGTACACTATGAACTTAGTGTGATTATTATAGAATCATCGGTTTTAACAAATGTACCACACTGGTAGTGGTTGTCAATAATGAGAAGGTTGTGCATGTGTGGAGACAGGGGTCACTTGGCAAATCTCTGTACCTTCCTCTTGATTTTGCTATGAACCTAAAACTTCTCTAAAAATATAGTCTTTAAATAAATAAATATATGTATATTTAAATGTATACATATATACATTTAAATAGTTCTATAGGTTGCTGAGACTCACCAGAACTAAAGAATTAGACACTCCTGGGAGTGAGGATAGAGAATCTGCACTTTTAAGGAGCTCTCCAGGTAATTCATATCCATGCCACATATCCATGAGGATCACACTCTAAATTTTTAGACTTTAAGATAGTAGTTTTCAAATTTTAAGGTTTTCAACTCTTTCCTCAAATATCAGCCTATAAGCTCCTAATAGATCAAACAGACAAACCCAAAGAACTCTGATTTAAGCAGAGGAGGGTCCTTGGAAACCCTCTCTCCTTGCAGTGGCCTTTGAAGGGACAGGGTTGGCCTTCCGAAGGCTTCATAAAGTATACAAAGATCTCTGGTATAAGAATTCCCCTCTGTGAACACAAATTTTCCTCCTTCTGCAGCTCCCCTTCTCTCTTCCATTCAACCTAGGACTTAAGTCTCTCCCTCCCTCTTTTCTGAGGCCACTGCCTTTTCATCATTCTGGCTATATTCTCTACAGCCACCTCTAAATATTGCCACATGGACTCTCTTCTTCACTGGCCTGTGCTAATTCCAGCCCTGGATCATCCTGACAATCTCTTATTTCCATTCCTCTTCCTCAATTTTCCAAATACTGCTAAAGAAAATTATGTACTCATGTTGACTGGCTCCATTGCAAACTCATGTTTTTCGATCTCAACTGGAACCACAGTCTTGCACAGTAATCCACTTACTCATCTTGGGTCAGTTAACATTTCCTTCCCTTTTATGAAGGCCATATGCAACTTTGCCTATACTCTTCGAAATGACAACTCTTTTGCACTTCTTAATAGATAATATTCCCTTCTGAGCTAACAGAGAAAACAAAGACTATCTGTCATTCCCTCCCTCAATTTCTCTCTGCTCTTTTACTGACCTTATTAAAGTCTTTATATTTGCTCTTTCAGAAAAGATGTCTATATTTCCTTTTAAGATAATTTGTTCCCATGCCCCTTAATCCATCTCCTCCCTTCTCCTCTGAAATGTTCCTCTATTGTAACTTCTACCTCTTTCTTTCCACTATTTTTACTCTTCAGCCTGAAAAAAAAAATGCAAAAAGAAAATATATACATAAAGCACCCTCTTGACGCTGCTCCCTCAAGCTACTTATTGTTTCATCTCTCTTCTTGTAGACACCTCCAAACTTCATTTAAACATTTAAATAGCTATCACTACATTCCCATCTCACATTTACTCCTTAGCCAATATAATCTAGTTTTTGTCCCTTGCTTTTTCAAGAAAATGCTTTCTCAAAAATGAGAAATCTTACTTTCTCATTTAATCACCAACCCAGTCCAGCACCTCTCACATACTGGATTCTATAAATATTTGTTTTAAAAAAATCCCCAGTGAGTTCCTAATTTCCCAATAAAACTGCCTTTTGTCACTAGGCCTTATAGGCTATAGAACTAGTCTCTCCCTGCCACCCTAGACTTTATTCTTCACAAATCAGCTTAAGAAGTCTTTTAAAAACATGTATCTAAGATGGTGAACAGACTTTAAGATTGCCTCTATGAACCCCACCCCCCGATATTCATGTTCATGAAATCTGTGACTTGCTTCTGTCAAAATAATATAAACAAAGCCACTTTAAAATAGAGCCAGAGCTGCCATCCCATAGGAACAGCTTTGCACACCTTATGCCTCAAATCTTTGGAATGTTAGGACAGGACAAAATAACCTTTGAGCCTAAAGCAAATTTGTGTCCCAAGAACTGTTTGCAAAGATAACAAGGAAGCAGTTATTATGACTACTGGACTGAAAATTAAAAATATCATTTATAATTAACATCCCTATGTTATGTTTTCTACACCAATAGAAATGCCTTCTTTCTATTGATGTAATTGTTCCCCTTCCCTTTCTCAAAAATACCCTTTGCTTTTGTCTTCGAATCAGAACACTATTTGGGCTTCTGCTTGAATCAGTATACCCCAAATAGATTTTCTTATTGATTTCAAATAAATGTTTGTTGCCTATCACTTTAAAAGGTCTTATTTTTAAGTTAACCTTATAACAAAGAGAATATGATTACATTATGTTAAAAAGACTGTTTTGCTAGTAGACTCACGCTATAGTCTTGTTCTTCTTTCTAACTTTGAAGAAACAAGTCATTATGAGTCCTACAGGCCCAAGAAAATGAACTCTGCCAACAACCTGAGGGAGCATAAAAGTAGGTTCTTCCTCAATTGAGCCCCAAGATGAGAACCCAGCCCAGCCAACACCTTGATTACAGTCATCTGAAACCCTGACCAGGGGACCCAGCAAAGCCATGCCCAGGTTCCTACCCACAGAAACTATGAGATAGTAAATGTTTGTGGTAAGTTGACATAAAGCACGGAAAACTAATATATCAGATCACAGCACTCCCATGCTCAAACTCTGAGTACATTACATTAAGATACTACCCAACACTCGTAAGAATGGCTATTATCAACAAGTAAAGACAAGTGTTGGAGAG
Source organism: Pteropus vampyrus (assembly GCF_000151845.1). NCBI lineage: Eukaryota > Metazoa > Chordata > Mammalia > Chiroptera > Pteropodidae > Pteropus > Pteropus vampyrus. Next base: position 2,365,156 of record NW_011889290.1, on the reverse strand, counting down.
ATTGTGGGGAAAAAGGAACCTTCATACACTGTCGATGAGGAAGTAAATTGGTACAGCCACTATGGAAAACAGTACAGAGGTTCCTCAAAAAATTAAGAATAAAATTACTATATGACCCAGCAATCTTTCTTCTGGGTATCTATCCAAAAAACTTGAAAACATTTATCCACAAAGATGCACCCCAATGTTCATTGCAGCATTATTCACAGTGGCCAAGACATTGAAACAACTGAAGTGTCCATCAATAGCTGATTGGATAAAGAAGATGTGGTACATATATGCAAGGAAATATTAATTGGCCATAAAAAAATGAAATACTGTCATTTGTGACAACATGGAAGGATCTCGAGATTATCATGCTAAGTGAAATAAATCAGACAAAAATTTGAGAACTATGATTTCACTCATATGTGGGATATAAAACTGAAAGCAGCAAATGTACAAGACAAATAAATAAAACCTCATAGACACAGACAACAGTTTAGTGTTTACCAGATTGAAAGCGGGGAAACGGGTGGTAGATAAAAGTAAAACAAATCAAATATATGGTGACAGACAGAGGTTTGACTTGGATGATGAACACACAATGCAAAACACAGATGGTGTATTATTGAATTGTATTTGAAATCTATATAATTTTATTGACCAATGTCACCCCAAATAAATTTAATTTTAAAAAATAAAACTAAAAAAAAAAAAAAACAAACCAGGAATAAATCTCAAAGTTCTTACCATGGCTTATAAACTCCCGTAATCTGGCTCCTACACCTCTCCAGATTCACCTTTTTCCACTTTTCCCCTTCCTCATTCCACTGCAGCCGCATCGGTCTTCATGCTATTCTTCAAATAGCCATATCCATTTCTGTCTTGAGGGCTTTTCACATTATTTCCCCCACCTAGAACATTCTACCTCTGGATCTTCCCATGGTCCACTCTTTCACTTCATTCAGGACTTTATTCAAACATCAGCTCCTCAAGGAAGCTTCCTCAGT